>NW_024428573.1:15000-23515 GCF_017562075.2 Anopheles merus | reverse complement strand
AAAATTGTGTACCGATCAGGGAAAGTACAACACGGAGGCGCAGCCCGAGCGTACGCGTTCATGGATGTCATGTTGGTACACATGCACCAAATTGTGTACCGATCAGGGAAAGTACACTACGTACGCGTTCATAGGGATGTCCATGTTGTACAAGTTGCCGGTCAGGATAAGCCGATGCACCAAAATTGTGTACCGATCAGGGAAAGTACAAACACGGAGGGCGCAGCCCGAGCGTACGCGTCATGGAGTCCATGTTTGGTACACATGCACCAAAATTGTGTACCGATCAGGGAAAGTACAACACGGAGGGCGCAGCCCGAGCGTACGCGTTCATGGATGTCCATGTTGGTACCACATGCACCAAAATTGTGTACCGATCAGGGAAAGTACAACACGGAGGGCGCAGCCCGAGCGTACGCGTTCATGGATGTCCATGTTGGTACCCATGCACCAAAATTGTGTACCGATCAGGGAAAGTACACTACGTACGCTTCCGGATGTCCAGTTGGTACAAGTTGCCTGTCAGATAGCCGTGCACCAAAATTGTGTACCGATCAGGGGAAAGTACAACACGGAGGCGCAGCCCGAGCGTACGCGTTCATGGATGTCCATGTTGGTACACATGCACCAAAATTGTTTACCGATCAGGAAAGTACAACACGGAGGGCGCAGCCCCGAGCGTAACGCGTTCATGGATGTCCATGTTGGTACACATGCACCAAAATTGTGTAACCGATCAGGGAAAGTACATACACGTACGCGTTCATGGATGTCCATGTTTGGTACAAGTTGCCGGTCAGGATAGCCGTGCACCAAAAATTGTGTCCGATCAGGGAAAGTACAACACGGAGGGCGCAGCCCGAGCGTACGCGTTCATGGATGTCCATGTTTGGTACACATGCACCAAAATTGTGTACCGATCAGGGAAAGTACAACCACGGAGGGCGCAGCCCGAGCGTACGCGTTCATGGATGTCCATGTTGGTACACATGCACCAAAATTGTGTACCGATCAGGGAAGTACAACACGGAGGTCGCAGCCCGAGCGTACGCGTTTCATGGATGTCCATGTTGGTACACATGCCCAAATTGTGTACCGATCAGGGAAAGTACACTACGTACGCGTTCATGGATGTCCATGTTGGTACAATCTACATGTACGTACCTATTTTTTGTGTCAAAGTTGCAATATAAGTGCTTGTATGCTTAAAATGCTTATCTCAACCGGTCACCTTTTGGCCTGCCCTTTTATAGACAGAACCTAGAAAATACGCCCCGAGGGCGGTAGCCCGAGGGCGAAACTCGCGATTTTTGTGTTTTTTTCCATTCGCCCGGACGACGAAATGAGCTCTGTGCACATCGTGCCGAAACTGTCTTCTCCACCTTTGTTTTTGTCCGTCTGATCATAAATCACCCTTATTTGTGTACCCCTTTGGAGTGCGCAGCCCAAACGTACGCGTTATGTTAATGTTTGTATACACTACATGTATGTTTCCTAGGATTTGGATAATTGAGTCAAACCACCAATTCCCCGACCGTCGCGGACACCATTCTTGGACAGAATCCTAGTACGTAGAGTACTTTCCCTAGGTATGTGCCCGTTCGTGACTATCGTTGCGTGCATACGGACACGCTTGGGTATGTTTACCATACAAGGTTTACTAGGGAACCTGCTTGCTCGACCACCATTGCCCTCCCGTCGCGGACACCATTCTTGGACAGAAGTCCTAGTACGTAGAGTACTTTCCCTAGGTATGTGCCCGTTCGTGACTATCGTTGCGTGCATACGGACACGCTTGGGTATTTTACCATACAAGGTTTATAGGGAAACCAGAAGGAATTCTAGCACCACGTTTATTGTTTTGTTCCATCCACAGTAACTTTCGTTCTCTTAAGGTAGCTATTTAACTTGTTTGCCATGATAAGCAACCTGCTTCCTCCCCGACCGTCGCGGACACCATTCTTGGACAGAAGTCCTAGTACGTAGAGTACTTTCCCTAGGTATGTGCCCGTTCGTGACTATCGTTGCGTGCATACGGACACGCTTGGGTTTTACCATACAAGGTTTACTAGGGAACCTGCTTGCTCGACCATTGCCCTCCCGTCGCGGACACCATTCTTGGACAGAAGTCCTAGTACGTAGAGTACTTTCCCTAGGTATGTGCCCGTTCGTGACTATCGTTGCGCGTGCATACGGACACGCTTGGGTATGTTTACCATACAAGGTTTACTAGGGAAACCTGCTTGCTCGACCATTGCCCTCCCCCCGTCGCGGACACCATTCTTGGACAGAAGTCCTAGTACGTAGAGTACTTTCCCTAGGTATGTGCCCGTTCGTGACTATCGTTGCGTGCATACGGACACGCTTGGGTATGTTTACCATACAAGGTTTACTAGGGAAACCTGCTTGCTCGACCATTGCCCTCCCGTCGCGGACACCATTCTTGGACAGAAGTCCTAGTACGTAGAGTACTTTCCCCCTAGGTATGTGCCCGTTCGTGACTATCGTTGCGTGCATACGGACACGCTTGGGTATGTTACCATACAAGGTTTACTAGGGAAAACCTGCTTGCTCGCCATTGCCCTCCCGTCGCGGACACCATTCTTGGACAGAAGTCCTAGTACGTAGAGTACTTTCCCTAGGTATGTGCCCGTTCGTGACTATCGTTGCGTGCATACGGACACGCTTGGGTATGGTTTACCATACAAGGTTTACTAGGGAAACCTGCTTGCTCGACCATTGCCCTCCCGTCGCGGACACCATTCTTGGACAGAAGTCCTAGTACGTAGAGTACTTTCCCTAGGTATGTGCCCGTTCGTGACTATCGTTGCGTGCATACGGACACGCTTGGGTATGTTTACCATACAAGGTTTACTAGGGAAACCTGCTTGCTCGACCATTGCCCTCCCGTCGCGGACACCATTCTTGGACAGAAGTCCTAGTACGTAGAGTACTTTCCCTAGGTATGTGCCCGTTCGTGACTATCGTTGCGTGCATACGGACACGCTTGGGTATGTTTACCATACAAGGTTTACTAGGGAAACCTGCTTGCTCGACCATTGCCCTCCCGTCGCGGACACCATTCTTGGACAGAAGTCCTAGTACGTAGAGTACTTTCCTAGGTATGTGCCCGTTCGTGACTATCGTTGCGTGCATACGGACACGCTTGGGTATGTTTACCATACAAGGTTTACTAGGGAACCTGCTTGCTCGACCATTGCCCTCCCGTCGCGGACACCATTCTTGGACAGAAGTCCTAGTACGTAGAGTACTTTCCCTAGTATGTGCCCGTTCGTGACTATCGTTGCGTGCATACGGACACGCTTGGGTATGTTTACCATACAAGGTTTACTAGGGAAACCTGCTTGCTCGACCATTGCCCTCCCGTCGCGGACACCATTCTTGGACAGAAGTCCTAGTACGTAGAGTACTTTCCCTAGGTATGTGCCCGTTCGTGACTATCGTTGCGTGCATACGGACACGCTTGGGTATGTTTACCATACAAGTTTACTAGGGAAACCTGCTTGCTCGACCATTGCCCTCCCGTCGCGGACACCATTCTTGGACAGAAGTCCTAGTACGTAGAGTACTTTCCCTAGGTATGTGCCCGTTCGTGACTATCGTTGCGTGCATACGGACACGCTTGGGTATGTTTACCATACAAGGTTTACTAGGGAAACCTGCTTGCTCGACCATTGCCCTCCCGTCGCGGACACCATTCTTGGACAGAAGTCCTAGTACGTAGAGTACTTTCCCTAGGTATGTGCCCGTTCGTGACTATCGTTGCGTGCATACGGACGCTTGGGTATGTTTACCATACAAGGTTTACTAGGGAACCAGGAAGGAATTCTAGGCACACGTTTTGTTCCATCCACAGTAACTTTCGTTTCTCTTGGTAGCTATTTAACTTGTTTGCCATGATAAGTAACCTGCTTCCCCGACCGTCGCGGACACCATTCTTGGACAGAAGTCCTAGTACGTAGAGTACTTTCCCTAGGTATGTGCCCGTTCGTGACTATCGTTGCGTGCATACGGACACGCTTGGGTATGTTTACCATACAAGTTTACTAGGGAAACCTGCTTGCTCGACCATTGCCCTCCCGTCGCGGACACCATTCTTGGACAGAAGTCCTAGTACGTAGAGTACTTTCCCTAGGTATGTGCCCGTTCGTGACTATCGTTGCGTGCATACGGACACGCTTGGGTTGTTTACCATACAAGGTTTACTAGGGAAACCTGCTTGCTCGACCATTGCCCTCCCGTCGCGGACACCACTTCTTGGACAGAATCCTAGTACGTAGAGTACTTTCCCTAGGTATGTGCCCGTTCGTGACTATCGTTGCGTGCATACGGACACGCTTGGGTATGTTTTACCATACAAGTTTTACTAGGGAACCTGCTTGCTCGACCATTGCCCTCCCGTCGCGGACACCATTCTTGGACAGAAGTCCTAGTACGTAGAGTACTTTCCCTAGGTATGTGCCCGTTCGTGACTATCGTTGCGTGCCATACACAAACGCTTGGGTATGTTTACCATACAAGGTTTACTAGGGAAACCTGCTTGCTCGACCATTGCCCTCCCGTCGCGGACACCATTCTTGGACAGAATTCCTAGTACGTAGAGTACTTTCCCTAGGTATGTGCCCGTTCGTGACTATCGTTGCGTGCATACGGACACGCTTGGGTATGTTTACCATACAAGGTTTACTAGGGAACCTGCTTGCTCGACCATTGCCCTCCCGTCGCGGACACCATTCTTGGACAGAAGTCCTAGTACGTAGAGTACTTTCCCTAGGTATGTGCCCGTTCGTGACTATCGTTGCGTGCATACGGACACGCTTGGGTATGTTTACCATACAAGGTTTACTAGGGAAACCAGGAAGGAATTCTCGGCACACGTTTTGTTCCATCCACAGTAACTTTCGTTCTCTTAAGGTAGCTATTTAACTGTTTGCCATGATAAGCAACCTGCTTCCCCGACCGTCGCGGACACCATTCTTGGACAGAAGTCCTAGTACGTAGAGTACTTTCCCTAGGTATGTGCCCGTTCGTGACTATCGTTGCGTGCATACGGACACGCTTGGGTATGTTTACCATACAAGGTTTACTAGGGAAACCTGCTTGCTCGACCATTGCCCTCCCGTCGCGGACACCATTCTTGGACAGAAGTCCTAGTACGTAGAGTACTTTCCCTAGGTATGTGCCCGTTCGTGACTATCGTTGCGTGCATACGGACACGCTTGGGTATGTTTACCATACAAGGTTTACTAGGGAAACCTGCTTGCTCGACCATTGCCCTCCCGTCGCGGACACCATTCTTGGACAGAAGTCCTAGTACGTAGAGTACTTTCCCTAGGTATGTGCCCGTTCGTGACTATCGTTGCGTGCATACGGACACGCTTGGGTATGTTTACCATACAAGGTTTACTAGGGAAACCTGCTTGCTCGACCATTGCCCTCCCGTCGCGGACACCATTCTTGGACAGAAGTCCTAGTACGTAGAGTACTTTCCCTAGGTATGTGCCCGTTCGTGACTATCGTTGCGTGCATACGACACGCTTGGTATGTTTACCATACAAGGTTTACTAGGGAAACCTGCTTGCTCGACCATTGCCCTCCCGTCGCGGACACACCATTCTTGGACAGAAGTCCTAGTACGTAGAGTACTTTCCCGGTATGTGCCCGTTCGTGACTATCGTTGCGTGCATACGGACACGCTTGGGTATGTTTACCATACAAGGTTTACTAGGGAAACCTGCTTGCTCGACCATGCCCTCCCGTCGCGGACACCATTCTTGGACAGAAGTCCTAGTACGTAGAGTACTTTCCCTAGGTATGTGCCCGTTCGTGACTATCGTTGCGTGCATACGGACACGCTTGGGTATGTTTACCATACAAGGTTTACTAGGGAAACCTGCTTGCTCGACCATTGCCCTCCCGTCGCGGACACCATTCTTGGACAGAAGTCCTAGTACGTAGAGTACTTTCCCTAGGTATGTGCCCGTTCGTGACTATCGTTGCGTGCATACGGACACGCTTGGTATGTTTACCATACAAGGTTTACTAGGGAACCTGCTTGCTCGACCATTGCCCTCCCGTCGCGGACACCATTCTTGGACAGAAGTCCTAGTACGTAGAGTACTTTCCCTAGGTATGTGCCCGTTCGTGACTATCGTTGCGTGCATACGGACACGCTTGGGTATGTTTACCATACAAGGTTTACTAGGGAAACCTGCTTGCTCGACCATTGCCCTCCCGTCGCGGACACCATTCTTGGACAGAAGTCCTAGTACGTAGAGTACTTTCCCTAGGTATGTGCCCGTTCGTGACTATCGTTGCGTGCATACGGACACGCTTGGGTATGTTACCATACAAGTTTACTAGGGAACCTGCTTGCTCGACCATTGCCCTCCCGTCGCGGACACCATTCTTGGACAGAAGTCCTAGTACGTAGAGTACTTTCCCTAGTATGTGCCCGTTCGTGACTATCGTTGCGTGCATACGGACACGCTTGGGTATGTTTACCATACAAGGTTTACTAGGGAAACCTGCTTGCTCGACCATTGCCCTCCCGTCGCGGACACCATTCTTGGACAGAATCCTAGTACGTAGAGTACTTTCCCTAGGTATGTGCCCGTTCGTGACTATCGTTGCGTGCATACGGACACGCTTGGGTATGTTTACCATACAAGGTTTACTAGGGAAACCAGGAAGGATTCTAGGCACACGTTTTGTTCCATCCACAGTAACTTTCGTTCTCTTAAGGTAGCTATTAAACTTGTTTGCCATGATAAGTACCTGCTTCCCCGACCGTCGCGGACACCATTCTGGACAGAAGTCCTAGTACGTAGAGTACTTTCCCTAGGTATGTGCCCGTTCGTGACTATCGTTGCGTGCATACGGACACGCTTGGGTATGTTTACCATACAAGGTTTACTAGGAAACCTGCTTGCTCGACCATTGCCTCTCCCGTCGCGGACACCATTCTTGGACAGAAGTCCTAGTACGTAGAGTACTTTCCCTAGGTATGTGCCCGTTCGTGACTATCGTTGCGTGCATACGGACACGCTTGGGTATGTTTACCATACAAGGTTTACTAGGGAAACCTGCTTGCTCGACCATTGCCCTCCCGTCGCGGACACCATTCTTGGACAGAAGTCCTAGTACGTAGAGTACTTTCCCTAGGTATGTGCCCGTTCGTGACTATCGTTGCGTGCATACGGACACGCTTGGGTATGTTACCATACAAGGTTTACTAGGGAAACCTGCTTGCTCGACATTGCCCTCCCGTCGCGGACACCATTCTTGGACAGAAGTCCTAGTACGTAGAGTACTTTCCCTAGGTATGTGCCCGTTCGTGACTATCGTTGCGTGCATACGGACACGCTTGGGTATGTTTTACCATACAAGGTTACTAGGGAAACCTGCTTGCTCGACCATTGCCCTCCCGTCGCGGACACCATTCTTGGACAGAAGTCCTAGTACGTAGCGTTCTTTATTGTACTTGATCAGTTGTATTGCCTTCGCTTGTTCCATCGACACACTTGCTACTGCTCACTAAGGGGTTTTTTTTGTGATGTGTACGATAAGCCACCGTCTATCCTATCCGGCACTTTATCAACACTTTTCACCCAAGTCATAGGAACGTAGTGTACTTTCCCTGATCGGTACACAATTTTGGTGCACGGCTATCCTGACCGGCAACTTGTACCAACATGGACATCCATGAACGCGTACGCTCGGCTGCGCCCCTCCGTGTTGTACTTTCCCTGATCGGTACACAATTTTGGTGCACGGCTATCCTGACCGGCAACTTGTACCAACATGGACATCCATGAACGCGTACGCTCGGGCTGCGCCCTCCGTGTTGTACTTTCCCTGATCGGTACACAATTTTGGTGCACGGCTATCCTGACCGGCACTAAATCGTCACTTTTCGTTCATAACCTAGGAACGTCGTGTAGGTTTCATCATCATTTATGTTTGATTCGGTTAATATGCTTGAAAAATCGCTAAGTCCTAGAAATCTGAACTCGAATACTCCTCCATGTTGCGCCTAAAGCTACTGACCAACGCCTAGCTTGAGACCCATTTATAGTTTAATTTCCATTAATAGTTTTGAAAAATACGCTAAGTCCCAGAAATCTGAACTCGAATACTTCCTCCATGTTGCGACTAAAGCTACTGACCAACGCCTAGCTTGAGACCCATTTATAGTTTAATTTCCATTAATAGTTTTGAAAAATACGCTAAGTCCCAGAAATCTGAACTCGAATACTTCCTCCATGTGGCGCCAAAAGCTACTGACCAACGCCTAGCTTGAGACCCATTTATAGTTTAATTTAATTAATAGTTTTGAAAAATACGCTAAGTCCCAGAAATCTGAACTCGAATACTTCCTCCATTGGCGCCAAAAGCTACTGACCAACGCCTAGGTACATGGTTGGTACATGGATTGTATGCATGCAGGCGTACTGCCGTGCTGGACCGGAAAATCGCACTAGCTACTAGAACG
>NW_024428573.1:0-7500 GCF_017562075.2 Anopheles merus | reverse complement strand
CTCATTCCTTGGGTTTGGAAGTGTCCATGTCGGTGCTGAGTACAAGTTACCGCGTTCAAAGTTTGGTAAGCAGCGCACTCAACCTCCAACATAACCCTTCACATTTGATATGCTCTCCAAAAGCGTGTGCCTATGTAGGTACAATTAATGTACGTCCCAGATAGTGACGATCTCTGGAGGAAGAACCTTAAGGAACTCCCCGCACATATCAAGAATTATAGGTAACGCTGCCAATTACCTGTTGCTCTTAGTAAAACTCACAACTCATTCCTTGGGTTTGGAAGTGTCCATGTCGGTGCTGAGTACAAGTTACCGCGTTCAAAGTTTGGTAAGCAGCGCACTCAACCTCCAACATAACCCTTCACATCTTGATATGCTCTCTACAAAAGCGTGTGCCTATGTAGGTACAAATTAATGTACGTCCCAGATAGTGACGATCTCTGGGAGGAAGAACCCTTAAGGAACTCCCCGCACATATCAAGAATTATAGGTAACGCTGCCAATTACCTGTTTCTCTTAGTAAAACTCACAACTCATTCCTTGGGTTTGGAAGTGTCCATGTCGGTGCCGAGTACAAGTTACCGCGTTCAAAGTTTGGTAAGCAGCGCACTCGACCTCCAACATAACCTTCACGTCTTGATATGCTCTCTACAAAAGCGTGTGCCTATGTAGGTACAAATTAATGTACGTCCCAGATAGTGACGATCTCTGGGAGGAAGAACCTTAAGGAACTCCCCGCACATATCAAGACTTATAGGTAACGCTGCCAATTACCTGTTTCTCTTAGTAAAACTCACAACTCATTCCTTGGGTTTGGAAGTGTCCATGTCGGTGCCGAGTACAAGTTACCGCGTTCAAAGTTTGGTAAGCAGCGCACTCGACCTCCAACATAACCCTTCACGTCTTGATATGCTCTCTCTACAAAAGCGTGCGCTAATGCAGGTACAAATTATGTACGTCCCAGATAGTGACGATCTCTGGAGGAAGAACCTTAAGGAACTCCCCGCACATATCAAGACCAATTTAAGAACGGCAAGCACCAGTTAGGGAGTGCGTGTAGGCGCCGAGTACCAGTTACCGCGTACCGCGTTCAAAGTTGGTATGCAACGCACTCGACCACCACACAACACGTCCCGTCTTGATATGCTCTCTACATAAACTTACGCAAATGCAGGTACAAATGAATGTACGTCCCGGATAGTGACGATCTCCGGGAGAGAGAACCTTAAGGAACTCCCCGCACATATCAAGACTGAGGTTTTGCCGTGCATGTCAGCGCCGAGTGCAAGTTACCGCGTTCAAAGTTTGGTAAGCAGCGCACTCGACCTCCAACATAACACTCCAACCTCGTTATAACTCATTATAACCACGTTAATGATCCTTCCGCAGGTTCACCTACGAAACCTTGTTACGACTTTTACTTTTACTTCCTCTAAATCATCAAGTTCGGTCAACTTCGGCCGTGCCAACTGCAACTCACGAAGGAATCGCGGAAGGTGTGCCTCCAGAGACCTCACTAAATAATCCATCGGTAGTAGCGACGGGCGGTGTGTACAAAGGGCAGGGACGTAATCAGCGCTAGCTAATGACTAGCACTTACTAGAAATTCCAGGTTCATGGGGACCATTGCAGTCCCCAATCCCTACTAAATGAGCATTTGGGTGATTTCCCGTTCCTCTCGGAATGGGGGCGCCATAAGGCGAGAACACGCTGCTGCTCACATTGTAGCACGCGTGCAGCCCAGAACATCTAAGGGCATCACGGACCTGTTATCGCTCATCTCATCTTGCTAAACACAAGTTGTCCCGCTAAGCAGGGCAAACTAAGTGACGGGCACCCGTGAGGACACCCGCCACTCCTAACGTCAGGTGCGCCCGGAGGCACACTACTGACAGCGTTCTAGTTAGCTTGACTGAGTCGCGTTCGTTATCGGAATTAACCAGACAAATCATTCCACGAACTAAGAACGGCCATGCACCACTACCCTTAAGTTTGAGAAGAGCTATCAATCTGTCTTACCTCAATAAGTTCGGACCTGGTAAGTTTTCCCGTGTTGAGTCAATTAAGCCGCAAGCTCCACTTCTTTTTTTTTTTTTTTTTAAATTCTTCAAGAGTTCTTTATTGAGGACCATTGTTTCCCGAAAGAACCCCGCTCCTACCGGCGGGGGGTTACCACTAACGGATTTCCCCCCGCCGGGAATTCCGCCCGTTTGGGCCTTTCTCTTTATTTATTTGAATTCAAAAATTTTTTTTTTTTTTTCACTATTTTTCCTTTCGTGAAAGGTTTTCGTTGCCGCCTTTTTAACATTAAATATGTTCCGGTAACCGTTGTCCTTGTCCTAATCCTTGCAGGTTTCACCGTATCTTCACAGAGCTGCGTCAGCGCGCGGACACGTTCGCCGATGTTACGGCAGCTCGCTCGTCATCCGTGAGGCTGCTTCTTCGTTCGGCAAGCTGGGAGCTCGGCAGCTCGTCCGCGGGGGAGGCTGAGCCTCGACCTCCGCTTGCCGTTGCTCCAGCCGCCGCTGCCTCTCTCCTCTCTCGCTCTGCCGCCGGTTAATGCGACGCCCGCTCCACTTCCGCTGCAGATGGTGGTAGTCGCCCACGTCGTTGGCGACCCTGCGGAACAGCTCCTAGCACTCCGGCCCGACGCCTTTCCCGGTATTGGAGCTGCATAAAGTTACGCCGCAGTCGCCGCATCTCCATCGTGCGTGGGGAGGGAGGCAATCCCCGGCTGCGCGGGGGGATTGGCGGCTCTGGAGGGCTGACCTCCTCCTCCTCGACCTCCCCTGTCGGCTCCGCTACGGCGTCGTCGGCCGCGTCGTCATTGGCCGCTGCGCGTGCCAAGATAGCCGGGACGACCTCGTCCACGCCGAGCCGCTCCTGCCGACGCCGCTGCTGCCGCATCCGCCGGGCGCTGCGGTTGCGCACCTCTCGGCGTCGCATCACCGTCTCCTCCGCTCTGCCTCCGCCATGTCCTCGGGCGGGCTGGATGCAGGAACTGGCTGAGCAGCCTCGGCGGCTGCCAAGTTTTGCTGCTCCTCCCGCCAGTCCTCCTGCAGAACGGAGAGGATCTGCCGAGCCGCTTGCTGGATGCGGTCCCACCACTCCGCCCTCTCCACAGCGCTGCCGAGTTGTCCTCGTCGACGCCGTGCAGCACTCCGCGCGAACATCCGCGAAGCGGGGACACGGAACAGTACGTGGGCCACCGACTCGACCGACCCTGCGCACCTGGGACAGTCCGGGGACGGAGCGAACCCGAAAACGTGCAGGAATTCGTGGACGATGCGTGTCCACTCAATACCTGCGAGAGGTAGAAGTCTACCTCCCCGTGCTTCCGTCCCGTCCACAGGCGCACGTCTGGCACTTGTCGGTGGCCCAACGTACATAGCGGCTGGTGTTCTGCGCCCGCCTCGTCGTCCCACTGTTGCTGCCCAGCTGCTGTGATGCCTCCTTCTCCTCCTGCGAATCGCCTCTCGACTGCTGTCCCGGGCTCAACTGCAGTCGGTTGTAGCAGCGGGCGTCTTCCTTCACCAGGAGGTGGTAGGGCAGTTCTCCGGCCAAACCACCGCTACCTCGCAGCTGGTGAGTGGAGGCGCTCGTGATGCCCTGGGCCAGGGGCCGTTGCACGCGGTCCAAAATCCGCCTGCACCACTGCAGGTCCGCGGCTTCTGCCCAGACGGGTGCGCCGTAGCGGATGATGGACGCGGCCACTGCGGCGAGCAGCTTCCGCTTGCTCACTTGGGGCCGCTGTGGTTGCGCATGACGCCACGCAACGCTCGCACCACACGGAGGGCCTTGTCCGCGACCATCTCGACGTGTGGGCGCCACGACAGGTGGTCGTGAAGCATGACCCCCAAGTAGCGGATCGACCGCTTCGAGCGCACTTCCACTCCACAGATGTTAAACTGGGATATTTCTATACCCGCTGCGTTTGCTCGACACCATCAGCAGCTCCGTTTTCTCCGTTCCTCCGGTGCCAGGGAGAGGTGGTGCTGCACCATCCAGCTGTTGACTGCTACCACTGCTTCTTCCGCATCGCTGCTGCATGCTCCGGTTGTTGTCCCGCTGCCAGGATCGCAAGATCGTCGGCGAATCCCCACGATGGAGGCCCTCAGGAGCTCTACGGCTAGCACGCCGTCGTACATAATGTTCCACAATGTGGGGCCCAATATGGACCCCTGTGGAACACTGCCGATACTCGGCGGGTAACCGGCCCGTCCGCCGTGTCGTACGTGAGCTCCCTGTCGGCGAAGTAGTCCTGCAGTATGCGGCACAACTGCACGGGGACTCCCTTCGCCTGGAGCGCCTCGGCGATGCTCTGCCAGCTAGCCGTATTGAACGCGTTACGGACGTCCAGGGCCACAACCATGAGGCAGCGCCGGTCACGGTTGTTTGTCCTTCCAAAGGACTTCGCCCTTCGTCCCGCGTCCACGACTTGCTGTATAGCCTGCAGAGTCGATCGCCCTCGCCGGAATCCGAACTGCTGCTCAGACAGTTGCGGACTCTCTGGATCCTCGATATATTCGTTGAGCCGGTTCAATAGCAGCCGCTCCAAAGCCTTGCCCGTATTGTCTAGCAGGCAAATCGGGCGAAAGGACGACGGTTCGCCCGGTGACTTGCCTGGCTTTGGCAGGAGCACCAGTCGCTGCTTTTTCCCACGGCTGCGGAAAGCAGGACGTGTCCAGGCACTCCTGAAACACCACCCGGCGGAGGGCTCCGGTTGCTGCCTGAGAGCGACCGTAAGGGCGGCGTTCGGTACTCCATCAAGCCCAGGAGCCTTCCGCGGGTGCATGCTGGCTGCTATATTCTCCAGCTCGGTCAGGCCGATCGATCGGAGCGGCGCCATGTTGCCAACTCGGAGATCAGGCCACTCTACCGGCGGATGAACCTGGAACAAGGCGTCGACAATTCGCCGCAGTTCTGCTGGATCGCGTTCCGGGGCTGAGGCGGGCCGCCTGAACCAGTGGAAGACCTTCCGGAAAAAGTTTCCGGTTTCATCCTCTCCTGATCGACAAGCAAGAACGGTCGAACGCCTCGTTCTTACTCAAACGAATAGCCTTCCGAAGGCTCTCTCTGGCAGCTGAGAGTACCGTATGGAGCTGCTCTTCCAGCGGGATTGTTCTCCTCGCCATCTGCTCCTTTCTGGAGAGCTCGTCGATCATTGCCTGAATCGCCGGAGTCCACCAGTAAGCTGGCCGACCTGTGTGGTCCTGCGCTGGGAAGACCCGCGACATCGTCTCGTCGCAGACGCTGGTCAGCGACTCAACCAAGCTTTCGACGCTGTTAGCTTGACGGGCGAACCCAATCATGGCCAGCGCTTTCCCGAAAAGCTGGGAGTCAAACTGACTGGTCTTCCAGCGCGTACCGGCGTTGCTTACACGGGCCGGGCGCTGTCCACGCCGTGCTGCCCGATCCCTCGTTGGTGGTGGACTCACGCCAACCTCGTACCGGACGTATCGTGGTCGCTCAGCGTAACCACGTCGGGCACGCGCCAGCCTCGGGCGCTGTCTTCGCGCGGGTCGAGACGGCTTATCGCACTGCTGGCGAATGAAACGTCCGGTCGGCTGGGCGGGAACCGAGTTGTGCCCACTCGGTTCCCCTTGAACGTTGGTAGGCAGTCTGCCTTGTTCAGTAGCACCAGCCCGAGGTTGTCCGCCAACTGGAGAAGCTCCAAGCCCTTCGGGCAAGTCCTGCTGCTTCCCCAGTCAAGGTGCATGGCGTTGAAATCGCCGGCCAGGAGAACCCGGCTGCACCCGCGGACGATCAGGTCAATTTTCTCCATAACACTCCGGAACTCGGGGACTCCCGTCTGCGGCGACACGTAGCAGCTCACATTGTTACTCCTCCCACGTCGGCAGCAACCACACCGAGGGTCTGACGTGCCTGATACGCTGTATCGGCAGCCGGTTGCCGTTTACGACGATGGCACCGTCTTACTCTCGTCCGTCACCCAATTGCCGTTATTGCGCGGTACGCAATAGGGCTCGGACAAGAGCAGAACGTCGAGACCCTCGGTGGTCATCACGTGCAACGCCAGGTCCTGGGCGTTCTCACAATGATTGGAGTTGAACTGCAGGATGTTCAGCATTGTGGGCGGTCCTTTGCACATGGGGCGGCGATGCGATGTGGGCCGCGCCGCAGACAATGCACTTCGGGTCCGAAGTGCATGACGCCCGCTCGATGATCAGCAGCTCCGCAGCGCAGGCACAGGCTGGATCGATCCACGCCGGTGCATTCTGTTGTGGTATGGCCGCGCTCCAAGCAGCGGAAACAGCGAACCGCGCTTCGCTGCTCTGTTTTGGCGCGCTGCGCACCAGGCACGCCGAGTAACCAACAAGGATACGTTTGTCCGCCAGAAGGTCAGCGTCCCTCCGTGGAAGTCGGACACGGGCGCGCTGCGTCCCATCACGACGCTCCCACAACGACGTGGTTGCTGCAACTACTGTGCGTTCCAGCGCCCGCTGCAGGCCGCGTTCCACATCCTCTTTTGTGGCCAACATGTCGATGCCGGTAATCATCACCTCGGCCATCTCCGTGATGATCCGGCCAGTGGCCAAATCACCGACCTCCTCCTGGATGCGCTGCAGCAGCACAGCGGCATCTGCATCCTTGTTGAGTGTAAGGCGAAGGAAGTCGCGGTCGTGCGGTAGCCCTGATGCACGCACTTGTTCTCCTCCGCCAGGCGCTGATTCAGGCGGATCTTTCGAAGAGCGCCTTGTAAGAGCAGCCCTCGGCCGGCTCAAAGATGAGCTGGTCCTGCCGAGGTCGTGCTGGACGCCGTCGCTCCTGGCGCAACTGTTCGTTACGCTGCGCCTGTACAGCAGTTGGCCGCTGCTGGTGTTGTTGCTGCTGCTGCGTGCCTGCGACCGCCTGTCGCTGTGGCTGGCGCTGCTGCTGCTGTTGTTGCGGCTGTCGCTGCTGCTGTTGCTGCTGCTGTTGTTGCTGCTGCTGCTGCTGCCGCTGATGTTGTTGCTGCTGCTGCTGCTGCTGCTGCTGAGGGGGCGGCCGGGGCTTCCCCTTGGCCATTCCGCGGTATCTGCGGCGAACAACATCGGCGAAGCTGGGCTGCTCCAACTGCCGATTGTTTTTCCCCCGTCGACTCTGGGGGGCCCGCGAGGATACCGCCGCCATCATGGATGGGCCAGGTTGCGGTTGCTGCTGTTGCTGCTGGCCGCGGTTGCCAGGAAAGCTCCCTGCGCAGTTGCTGCCCCAGGTCGCGGATCTCAGCCAGCCGGCATCCCGCTCCTTTCTTGCTTCCGCTTCAGCGGATAACCTGGCCTGCATGGCGTCATCCAACTGCTTTTGCAGTCCCTCGATGGTCGCTTGAAGGCATGCACACAGTTTTCATAAGTTTCCGCTTTCTCCGCCCGCCTTTTCAGCCTGCAGCATGAGGTGCAGGCGATTTCTTTCTCCTCATTGCTTTTTGGCCGTCATTGACGTGCGTCCGCTGTCGACTTTGGCAGCCACTGCGGTCTTCTTCAGGACCGCTCCCAGACT
>NW_024428572.1:0-23530 GCF_017562075.2 Anopheles merus | reverse complement strand
GTGTAGGCTGCACAGAGCACGCCGTACGTGTGTCTGCACAATTTATAAAATGAGCTCATTTTTGTTCATGCTTTAGCAAACATGCATCAGCAAATTATATGATAATGATATCTGTAACCAATAGTAAGATACGGGATTGGGCGCGATTACGATGTTTGTTATTTGTGCAAATTTAACATTTTTCGTTTATAAAATCAGTATCAGAAAAACGAGTAGCAAAACGTAGTTATTGAATGTGTTTTGTGTAGTGTTTTGATGTTATTTTATTATAATTTTACAAACATTGGGGCTTTTTCCGTTTTAAGTTCGTAGGCTGAAATTTCAGCCTGTCAGCTATTTGCATCGTATAGCAGTTTTCGAGCAGCTATCAAAGTGAGTATGGTATACAGGTGGGCTTATTCCAAGGTGTATGAATTTAGAAGGCTGATTTTATCGTTTCTGTTTCTGAATGAAGATTTCAAGAGTGTTTTGTGTATTCGTCAAACCTCGAGAAAGCAGCTTGTTTGAACAAAAGTTTTCACCCATCCTGATTTCACCAGATTTCTTGGGATAAATGTAAACACCACCATTGTTTGCCATTTTCGAGCAGGTACTCGAATCTAATTTTAGTTTTGAGGCTAGAATAATCTAGACTGAAAATTGTAGAATAGTTTTATGTGTGGTTTTGTATGGAGTGTTTACATGATTACAGCCTCCAACTGTCAAACTCCATACAAAAAAACTAACTAGAATCGTGAAAGGCCCCATTATTTTGTCATATACTACATATGCACCGCCATGCATTAAAAAGCCATCTGTTTCAAGTGTTTATTTTTTTAAATTTATTAAGCTTTGTAAGCTGATTTAGGTCGCGGTTGATTCTTTTGTTAAAGTAATGCTAATGCTCAGACATTAGCGTAGGTGTAGATGCCACGTGATGACACAGTATCATTCTAACGGCAAACGCAATAGCCGGCAAGTACGTTGCTCTCTGGCTAATCGAATCTAAATGATGCCAACATGCGAGCACTTCCGTACTCGAGCACAAATTGCACTGGTTAAAATGATAACGCTGCTTCTTGATGTGATTTTAAGTATATTTTATTTTTCCAATGAGTGTTTGAATGATTTAAGATTTTGAGAATATTTAGTGTGCAAACGTAGATGATTGAAGTATATATCTTGTTGTTGGTTGAATTGTTTTAAACTTTTTTTCATCGAAAATAAAATTCAATTCTAACTAAATAACCTCTACATACAATTAACAAAAAAGGATAAAAAATTGTCTTCTGGAATCGCACAACCTTCGAAACTATCATGAAAAACGAAAGAGTAAGGCAATGAAAAGCTACCAATGAAATCCATAAGTCACTGAAAGCCAACTCCACAGGTACAGGCAAGGCCTTGACCGACAACAGCTCTTGAGCACAAAAAGAAGAATATATGATGGTGTGTTTGGTTAATGAATTATTAATCAGGAAAACGTTATGTATCATACAATATTCTGTTTTTTTTGTTTTAAATTAAATTTTGCGTTACTTTTCAAACATATTGATTTAGGTGATTTATATCACTTCTGCCTCTGAATGAATAGTTTAAAAGTGTTTTTTGTATTTGTCAGGTTACCAGAGGTTTGCCTGTTGAGCAAAAAATTTCACCCTCAGGTACTCGAATCTGATTCTAGATTTGAGGCTGAAAATCGCAGGCTAGTTTTGTGTGTGGCTTTGTATGGAGTGTTGACATGATTTTAGTCGATAAACTGTCAAACTCCACATAAAAAGCAAGCTAGTATCGTGAAAGGCCCCATTTTTAGCAGGGTTGCAAAACTGTATAACTCATAATAACAAAATATATTGATATTGCAATGGATGCATGGTTTTCGTTAACCAAAACGCTGCCAGCCGTTGCCAAAAACTCGAAACAAACACCGACCATGTTCAAAAATGCGCCGATTCGTGTTTCACCTAAAGCACTAATGCACCTGGCTGTTCCATTTCGGCTCTCGCAAACAACCTCGTGTTTAACTGTTTGTTTTGTTTCCCCACTCACTGGATAACGAATGCCGTCGTTCATCATAAAAAGCTCACCGGAACAGGGAGCAAACTTTTCCATCCTTAATGGTCAAATCGAAAGGGAGGAAATTTCCGGAGACATCCATCTATCGTTCCATCTATCCGGCCATCTATCGTGCGCTCATTAGCTTCATTATGCGAGTGAATAGTCATGAAAGGAAATGAGTTAGAACGAGATAATCACCGTTCCGCACGATTGTGTGGCCGGTGTCGTTCCGTTCTGGTCTCGGTCCATTACACCGGTAACAAAAGAAACACTCGAATTAATACCGCCCATCCTACTGCTCTCCCTTGCCATCCGGCGCAATCAGTAATGGAGCGAGCACTGAAAGAGTTTTCCTTATTGTTTACGCACCTCCGCTAAAATGTTGGGAGGCAACGTGGGAATGGCGTATTTTGCTGTAGCAAATAGGACTGGAATCTCTAGTTCGCAGCAGCAGCAGCAGCAGCAGCAACAGCGTGACAAACTATTGTCCGTAATGTACACTCATTTAAATAAATAAGAATGATAAATGTCCTTCAAGGTAAAACTCGCAGTTTTACTCTCAACAAGAAGCTTCTTGGTATTGTTCAACTCGTTAGTGAAGTCTGCTTACGCTGTCACAGGGAGTGATTCAGTTACAGTTTAACGACCCTAGGGTTGTAAAACAGTCGTCTCGCTCCAGCAAATCCAGTCAATTGTTATTAGGTGCAGCTTAAAATCAACATTGCTGCGGGATAATTGTAGAAAGTGTGATAAACTCGAAAGTCTTTGTTTCGTTCGTGGAGAGTAATTTTTTTTTTGGCTCGCTTTAATCATCCCTACGCGGGCATTCGTTCATTGCACTGTAGCGGGCGACACTCCAGCCGATTCTGGTTTTGTTGATCTCAAACAGTGTCATTTCAAACAACACAGCTTAACATCCCACTGGCGACGCTGAAACACGATAGCTTAACGGCTAGCAACAGTATCTGAGGACACTTACCTGATAGGCCAGGATGTTGGCCAAGCTGGCGATGACGGGCTCGGTAGCGAATGAGAGCGTTTCCGAGCTTTCCTCGACCGTGTGCATGATCTGCAGTATCTGTGAAGTATACCGGGTGGGTGGAGAAAGTATGATAGGAAGGCATAAATATTAAACACAAACGCGTTCCGGATGCACTCAGTTCCTGCCCGGTTCTCTGGTCGGCCAGCCAGAGTGTGCAACAGTAGCGTTGCAGCTTTGCTATTCAGTTTCCCCCTGCATACCTTGGGGTGCCGAAATCGTTCCAGCTGCTTTACCGATGCTCGCAAAATTTCCGTAACCGTCTCCTTCCGCTTTGGTTTGTGCAGCTTTTCGGCCGTCCGCTTTTCGAACACAAAGATCGAGCACTCCTGAAACGGGGCAGAAGCAAAAAAAAGACGGAACAGAATGAAGGTTTTTGTGTTGAATAAACGATGATGCTCATGTTTTAAGAGGATGCCAATAAATAGAGTTAACTGAGGAGAATATGCATCCTTTGTATTACACAAGGAACGGCTTTGTGAAGGGATGAGTTACATAGGACTTTATAGTAATAGTGAATAATAAATAATGAAACAAAGATTAAAATTCATTTAATATCTGTTTACTGAGCTCTAAGTAAAAAGGATGTACAATCTTTCCCCGAGTTACGTGACACTTGAGTTTCGCAAATTTTTATTTTTGACAGTTCATATCTCAAATTAATACTTATCTCCTTCAATTGTCAAATGAAAAAAAAATTGCAATTTTTCCAAAAGCTTTATATCACAAAAAAAACAGAAATAACCTAATTTTCTACACGAATTACATAAATAAACTAAATTCAATCAAAAATCATTATTAATTAAGTATATTTTGGCTTTAAAATGTGATATTCGACTTACGCGAAAATCCGAGTTACGCGAATGTTTCCGGAACGCATTATTCGCGTAACTCGGGGAAACATTGTATTTATCGAATAACCTGCTACCCTGAAGAATGTACGATGTACGATGATTGATATTGATTCATCAAAATAGTTGCAGACGTAAAGTGTATTTCAAGACACCTGATCGGAGCCAATGAAAATATTGCTAAATATATACGTCGTGTGATGCTACCGTTAAATGGTTTAAATAACTTTGTTTTGAATCTTTAAATAATACGCCTCCTGAAATACTGCATGCTGAGCAAGATTGAAAGTATAAACACACCGAACCATGAACGTCATCAAAATGTCGAACGAAAGCCATGCTTTCCATTCCTAAACATCTAAGCACGGGATTTCAAAGTACGTATTTCGAACATCGGTGTGCGTAGTTGCTAAATATAAGGCAGCGTAAAATATTCCAGGAAGCTGCTCGAAAGTAAGTCGATCCTGTTTGAAATTGTGTGCGCTCACTGGAGTGCGGTATTGCTTTAAATTCGTCAGCCAGAGCTCGTTGAGTCGTTGCAAAGATGGTAAGAGTTGTTTTTGTTTTTATAGCTGTCTTGAGCTAAAAATAGCATTTTTTTTTATTCAGGAGTAACGGTCCAAAAAGGCCGTATTGCTTAAAAAAAACATTTAAATAGTAAAGAAAAACAATACCAAACTACCAATAAAGGTATAAAAAGATTTACGTAGTGTTTCACATACTGGTGATCGACATTACAGAACCATTTTTCCAAAAGCAACAGCTTTGGAAAAATATTTTTATATTAGCAAATTTAATGCTATAAACACTAGCTTCTACCTGGAACTTTTGAATTTTCTCGTTGAATTTGATATTAATCGAAAGTAAGTTTCTCTTTACAAACTATTTGAATAAAAATAATTAACGTTTTAAATCTAGTACAAAGTAAGCACTGTTTTGATACGTAATCGTACAAATATTTTACATTGCAGTGCTATGCATTGCTGCTCATGAATAGCATCTGCAGTGCAGTACCCGAAACGATCGCTGAAGTGCGTTTCGACTTTCAAGATCTATTATTTGCCACTCTAACTGATTTGCTTCGCTGATTTTTAGTCGCTTCGAACCATTTGACCGACGATTGATGGATCAACCTGCCATTAGTGGAACGATAACGGGTTTCCCCTACCATAGTGCATAGTGCATTACCAATGTGCATTCCAAGTGTGGCAAACCCGAGTAGGTTGGTCTCATCTTGACATAACATCAATGAATTTACAGATCCCCTTTCCAACCGCACCCCAACCCTCTCCACCGGGAAACGCATTTCTTGCGTTTAGTGAAACATTTTCCCGCTCGAAACTTGCCAACCAAGCAGCTTGAGACGCAATGTTCCGGACGATCGAACGAGCGAACGTCTTAGTACTGGGAGGGTTTGTGTACCACGTTTGCCGAGCGAACCGTCCAACTTTGGTGTCGCTTGTAAGCGCGGTGACAAATCACTATGCCGTGATTCTTTGTTGCCCTTTGCTCCATCTCACTCAATGGAGTGTTTGTCGTCGGTTTTTTTTTGTTGTTGCCTTTTTTCTCTTCTACGTCAAACCAGCCATATCGTGCTGTCTGTCCCTGTCTTTCCCCACGTCGTACGCGAGCGAACATTCCAGGCGAGATTTTGCAGAAAGCGGTGGGTGTTACAAACACTTCCGCACGAATAATCAAATTCATTCCGTGGAAAATTGAATTTTATTTCTGTTTTATAGTGTTGAAATATTTGTTGCCTCTTTGAAAAGCGGCAGCATGGGTACCGAGCGGTGTGCAAACAAAAATAAAATACGCCAAACCATTACGGTACCGCAGTGAGGTTTATATGCTTTGCTGTTCACCTTCAACGGAGCAGCGGTGGTGGAAAGAAATCTTAGGCATCGTCAGCCGAGATTTGTTGCGTACGGCATGAATTTTAAATGGCCAACGAAATACGTTAAAATTTCGTGAACTGACACGTGTTTTGAGCATGGTGTATGTGTGTTTTCAAGTTTTTGTACAAGAAAAATCGTGCTGGAGGATAAGCATGAATTTTACCCAAATAATACAATTGATGTACGTACAGCTTCGCGCTGTAATCAATTCTTTTTATCACTTTCAACATTTGCACCAAAATCTAGGTTCCCTTTTAAAATTTTAACATTGCTGCCTTTTTTTTAAATTTACCCTGGTTTGCTTCCTCCTACTGGTGTACCCGAAAGTTCACCGCTATTTACTGTAACCGAAAAAAATGGAAGAAAAACTCTAATCTGCTGGCGGATTAGCTTTGTGGCGCACAAATGCGCCGAGCCGAATTTGTTGAGCAAATAGTGGTTAAGGTTCGTACTGGTACCTTTTCGGGGATTCTTCTTTCTTCCTCTCAATTCAAACATGCCTTTTTGCCCTTCAGCCATTTTTTGAGTTCTTCCCATCACAAACATCCCCAAACAAGGGGGATAGATTTGCAGGATTTGAAATGAAATGGAATGAAAAAAGAAAAGCGACACCGGCAAAGGGATTTACCGTTTTGTTGATTGTCCGCGCTGATGTTTTCTTCTGGTTTCCCTAGAAACCGTGCCCAGCGTTACAGTTCGATGCGACCTTGGCAATATTTATGACCTGTAAAGTTTTGCGTCCCGAAAGCAGCACCGAGTTTAAAATGTGTTTGACTGACGTTTGTACGCTTCCGGGATTGCTGCCGCTTAAATCAACAATGATTTGTTCAATGGAAATCCTTGAACGAAAAGATAAAGTTTGCGCTTCCGATGAATTTCATCGGTTTGCCCAACGGCCGATGGACTAATATGGTTCGTGAATTTGCAAGAGCACATAATTATTTGCGTTCTGAGGAAAAACGCCCGATTTGATGGAGATGGTCATCAATAGATGGCAGTTTGATTGTAAAAATAGTATAAATAAACAGAGAAGAACACTCCTTGAGAACAAACTTTAATTTTGTTTCGCATCGAGAAACAAACCAATCAAAACGTAAGACAACATTGTGTAATAAATACAATGTTTGGATTGTTATTTTTGATCAATTAGTTTAAAAAAGTATTTAAAAATTAAGGATTTTATGTGAAATAATATGAAAATTGCAAAATAATGTCGAAGTTTGTACATAGTTTATCAGCCCGATACATCGATACTCGATTTACTGCCCTTTAACGTCCATTGATTATCCGCACTATACGTATGATGACTTTGATTTTTTTTTTCATTCAGCAAGCCGTAAGAAACGAAATCTATGACGAGACTGTTATTATGTCCCCGTTTAGCGTGTTCCGTGCCATCAGCTCGATGAACATGTTTTGCATTTTGCAGATGCAAATTATCGTCGGTCACCGTAGTAATTGCAATCGTCTACACCTTATCCGGGAGGCGTTTTGAGTGAATCAGCACGATATTGGCTTGACGGTGCTGCTCAATGGAGTGGGTTATCAATGAACAGCTTAAAAACAAATCCCCCTAGCACGACTTTTCGAGAATTTTAATGTTCTTAGACAAATTTTAAGGGGAAGCTAGTTTTTTTTACTCATTAAAATTATTATACTTTTTGTTCTGCAGTTACTATAACGTTTCATACATATTTCTAAGCCAATAAACAGACTCATTTTGCTGTATAATAAATCAAGCGAAACAACGCAAAACATCGCTTGTGCAACACAAAAAGTCATAAAAAAACAAACAAACAGAACTCTATCTCATAAGACCTAAATTATGTCCATTATCTAATAAAACTGCTGTTGAATGCATCAAAACAATCAGTCTTTTTATATGTAATATCGGATTAATACTGATGATTTGGAGTATAGAATAAAATCCAACAAATAATATATTTCACTTGCACAAAAAATTATCTAATATCGATTTAAAATATACTCATTTGTGACAAACCATGTTAAGCTTTTGTTGGGGCATTTGTTTGCTATCAGCATAAACTAGAATGTAAAGTAACATGGATGCTTCACATTCAAACATACTAAACATTTCAAATAGCTTTAAAGATAAACATTTTTATTCAAAAAGACAGTCCATAGACTGACACATCAGAGCTCGTGTTGTTTAAATAAACTTTCTTTAATTGTGCATTTGTCTTTATCCGATATTTTTAGTAATACAAACAAATATGTGTTATCCGTCCGAATCCCTACGAAACCGCACAAACGATCATCACAAATGTCATGCTGCTTCACGAGCAATGTTTCAAGCACTGTTAAAATGACAGTAAAAAATGAATATACAACGTCGATTAGCGTCAATTGTTAGCGCTAGCGCCTTTCTTACCATATCGGGGTGAGCACAATACTCTTCCTCAGCTCCCGGCAACCAACCGTTGCAACAATGGGTGCACGCACGCCAAAAAGGTAAATGCTTGCATATAAAAGTCGTATGAATAATGGATTACGGGCGGTATTAGTTACACGATCGCATAAACGGTAGAAAGCTGCCCCTGGACGCCCGTTACAATCGTTCGTTACTGGGCCGCCCTAGTTCGTTCGTTAGTTTGTTCGGTCGCACGCAAACAGGGGAAGAACAGCGAGGAAAAGCGATAAATATTATAACCGTGTGTGTGCGTGCTTTTCTTTGGCTCAAACGGAAGAAGCGGAAGCAGAAAAGAGAGAAAGATTTTCCCAAGTTTTTGCAAAGGAACGGTATTGTGTTGCCATCGCCGAAAGGGGAGAAGATTTTATGCTATTTGTGCTTTTTTACACTTCTGTCGTGCAAAAAAAAGAAGTGAATCTGAAGCGTTGAAACGTTGATGCGATCACTGATAGCGGACCACTCAGCAATGTCGTGGAAAGCGCGTAATGTGAAAAGGATTTTCCCACTCCGGAAGTGTTTGTGGATTGGCAGCCTGTTGCTGTTGAGCACTGGGCCGGGCCTACCGCCCGTAGAAGGGGTAATAATTTTCCCATCGCTCTTTCGTCTGTTAGCTTCGGTTTGGTGAAAAATCATTTGCTCTCCAGGCACCATTTAACGGGCATCTCCAGCCCAACCCACAACCCACAGGGAGCGACTATTTGTTGCTTGCTGTCGGTTTTATAATCGCTGCAAAACAAACCCTACCACGCATTTAAAGGGTTCAAATTTAACTTTCCAAGCGATTTTATCATTAAAATCTCTACTCTTTTTCTCCCTTTTTCTTCCTCCCTTTTTTCTCAATACCTCACATGCACACACATACACAATAGAAAGCAACCGTAGAGCAGATGATGAAGTCGGGTGAAATGATACGGTCGGTTTGCCTGGGAAAAACCAAAGTCGCCGAGGAGCTGGTGAACGGATTGCGCGAGTCCAAGTTCGCGGACGTTAAGGAGCTTAAGTGTTACGTAAACTGCGTGATGGAAATGATGCAAACGGTCGGTATGGAACTTTCTTCCCCTTTCTCCCCATACCCTGAACCCACACTGACGCATCTGTTTCGTGCTATCGTGTTCTTTTTGTTGTAGATGAAGAAGGGAAAACTTAACTACGACGCATCGGTGAAGCAGATCGACACAATCATGCCGGACGAGCTGGCGGGCCCGATGCGGGCGGCGCTCGACATTTGCCGCACTGTGGCGGACGGCATTAAGAACAATTGCGATGCAGCGTACGTTTTGCTTCAGTGCCTGTCGAAAAACAATCCTAAATTTATTTTCCCGTAGCTGATGGCAAACAACACTTGTCGGTTAGGTTGCATTACGTTGGTACGTTAGTCGCCTCGGCGGTATGAACATGTTACTTTTTCACTGAATGTGAATTATTGCAACAAGTCAGTGGTGTCCTGTACAAATTTTGGTGTCCTTATTATACGCGAATAAATATTTTCAATAATTAAGAAAATAAATTTGAATTATAATTATCAAATACTTTTTTATATTGTTTTTCAAATTAGTGTATTTTACGTTTAAACTTAAAATACATAAAAAAATTAAGTATATTGGCTGCCCTAGATTAAATATATCATTTGTTCAAAGACTTATTCTAAAAGTATACAGTAGTGAATTGTTAAATTGATGGTATAGCTCCATAGAATTTTCATAATAACATAACTTAACTTTCTTCCAGAATGGTCTGTAGCCCAGACCATTCTGGAAGACATTCTAAAAGTCCTAAGCGCCCTGATTGAAAAGCCGTTTCGAATTTCTCTGGTATGGTTTTCTGCTCATTGCGGCATCTTAGGAAATGAGAAAGCATGCCATTTGGCCATAAAGGGTGCTTTGGAGGGGTCCGTTTATGATATACCTATCCTACCTCACGATTTCTAACGGACCCGCAGGCTTTTTAGGACACACATCAACTCTGGAGGTTCCTGTACTCGATCTCTCCTAGAGTTTATTTGAAGCCTTGATTGCGCGACATCTGTCGCGATCGTGCATTTATTGGAATGATGTCTAGACTTAGGTCTAATTATTTCACACTGGTTTTTTCACAGCCGGTCTCATGGTACAGTCGTCAACTCGTACGACTTAACAACATGCCCGTCATGGGTTCAAGCCCCAAATAGACCGTGCCGCCATACGTAGGACTGACTATCCTGCTATGGGGGGAAATCAATAAGTCACTGAAAGCCAACCCCACAAGTGTGTTGGCAGACCTTGACCGGCATCGGTTGTTGAGCCAAAGAAGAAGAAGATTTCACACTGGGCGCAGATCTCCAGCGTATAGGACAGGTCGACCCGAAAGCATGTGGCTGCAGCCTTTAATTTCACGGCATAGAGCATCTTCTATGGTCTTGCGTACAATACGAGGCTACAGAATCCTGCAACGACTTGTTGGGTGCAGTCTAAAAACTGGGAAGATCTCCTGATATCTTCATGGAAGATCTCCCCATTCGGGATATACTAGCAGGGTCGGACAGGAGTAAGTTAAAGATCATCTTTGAGTTCTGTAGAGCTAATGGATCAACTGTGTGAGTGTCCTATGGCAATACTCTTGTGACTAGCGTTGCGGTGGTCGGTTGTTGGTGTTAGCATGCGCTTTCACGGCGTGAATTCCTGGGGTGTTAGTGAGGGACTTGCTCTCTTGTGGTTTCTCTGGGGGATTATTGTCCGGGTGCGGACGTGTATTATTGTTGTGCGACTTGCTATCGGTTGGTTGGCCAGAAGTGTCATTTTTTCCATTTCCTCCCTATTTATATGTCGTTTTGCTACATGCTGTATATCGCTTGTTTGCTTGTGAGTCATTCATACGTGAACGGCTACGCATTCATACGGCTGGTGGTTCAGGAAAATCCTCGTCAAGAGCAACGACGAGATCCCATCCTAAAAAGTATGAAAAAACTTGCAAGAGAGACATACTGCTACTCGAAGCCATCGAAGCTAAACTTGATAAAGTTCCCTTCTACGTATACTGAACCTTTCTGAACGGACTGGATATCTCGGATATTCGAAGACTACCCTTATGATGACCGGGGCAAGGATGCCGCATGACAACGAACAACACGATATCGACTCCTGCCACGTTTACGGATAGATTTTTAAAACAATCTGAATCAGATGACGACGAAGGGCGCGATCTCGACCCCTGCTATGAATTTAGTCCATTCGAGCAGGATCTCATAATATCTGCAATGTCCGAGTACACCCGGGATACGATGTCCGTCGATGGTTGCAAGAAGGATGTGTCTCGCAACTATATTAATTGTATTATTATACTATATCACTAAGCAATAGGACTGAAGCCGTTCCGTAAATAATTGCACTGTTTGCGAAATTTATCGTTTTCAATAAGTCTTGTTCATTTTGCGGCAGTTTTGTTGTCATTGCTTTTGTTAATTGATTTAACGATTCACTCAATTCAAAATAGATGTTTGACAGGATTTGGGCATTTTTATTACGAAAAAACAAACCTGTATGCAAGATAATGCAGTATGGAATCCTTGAAATGGTAGACTACAATAGAATTTCAATTGATTTATTGCAATGCATATCTTGTCTATAAGTTGGTGTAGACCAACAATTGTTCGCACATCTAAATATGACACAAGTGTACGATAATTCACCAATTGTCATTTACCATCACCTCCTTTTGGATGTTATTCTTATTATTAATGCATAATTTTAATTGATCAAAACATGTAACCTGAGAAGGCCAGTGGCCTTGGTGGCTCAAGAAAACTAAGTAATGACTCAAATGTGATAGTTTTGTTCATTTCGTCATAGTGTTTTTGAACATTTCGACCAAAATATGACAAACACATTACAAAAATTTTCCGTTGGAAACCCCGTATCAATGCTTAGAAAGTTTACAGGGTTTACCAGCATAATAAACAACTGGCCACTTGTTTATAATAATAGTCGTTTTGAATAGACACCGCTGTCTGCCACTTGCTCACACGTCAGATGGTGTAAGCTACACTGTCCAATTCAATAACACAATTTTCGCCTTCGATTAGCAACTGTCAGATTCGGCACAGTTTGTTTTGTTGGGACAAATTTGCAAAAACCAAACATTTTCAAACACGGTTATTATATTCAAGCAATATGCAGTGTAAACCATACATTTCAATAAATCAAAATTGTATAATTTGTTAATTATACAACAACCACAAGAAACCGTGCCGAATCCGACCGTTGTGCATCGAAGGCGAAAATTGTGTTATTGAATTGGACAGAGTAGCTTACACCATCTGACGTGTGAGCAAGTGTAGACAGCGGTTTCTATTCAAACGACTATTGTTATAAACAAGTGGACAGTTGTTTATTGGACTGGTAAACTCTGTATCTATCAAATGGCAGAAAATGTTCAAGGCTAGCTTTGAAAAGAGGCCAAGTAATTGGCCAATTATGGCAACAACAAAAAGTTTATTGTACCTACAATTTATAGAGCAATTATAGATTCAACCTCTCAGCATCCACCATGAATCTTCCTTGTCATCTCAATGTTAAACACATTGAAAAAATTACCAAACAGTCCATTTTGCACGCATTGTTCCCATTCCTTAAAAAATAACCATAAATATTTTAAAAAAACTTCAATTCTCAAAACGGTTTCAAATGATTACTTTTAATGAGTTTATCATTAGTTTAACTCACTCATACCAACACCTTATCAATGTTTAATCACATTTTTTCGCCACTATGCTATGTGCTCGTTTATCCGACTTCACGTGAAATAAATTTTCCACCATTATGAACACACCGAAAGCAATCATGTGCCGAATATCACACACCGAGCAAACGCGATCGGCGTTGCTCACCGTTACCGCCCCACACTCTTCACGCTTTGTAATTTTCTTCTCATGTCAGGCAAAAGTTTAGTTCATTTTTCTTCCTCCCACCGTGCTACAAAGTTTCACTGCTTTGGCATCATGTTTCCCCCCTTCCACCAAAGCTTAGGTAGCTAAGCGTAATACATTCCCCGGTTCGACTTTTCCACAGTTCGACCGATGCTACTTATTTGAAAGGAAACAACTTTCAAAAGTCATCAAAAGCTGCTCCCACTTCCTGCTGCTCTAGTTGGTGTGTGTGTGAGTGTGTATGGGCGTTCGTGTTTGAGGGCGTGTATTATATTCTTTACCGCGCAAAATAAGCTCACTGTTCCGGTTGAAAGTAAGTAACGGATAAAAAAAAGGCACATTGCACTAACTAAAGATAAAGTATTTCAGCAGTTTGCTACCATTTTCGCGTGGGGTTTGATTTTTTTATCACAGCGAAACAATTTCAAACTGCAAGCTGCAGAGCAATAGTTTCGAATTTATTTTATTAACTAGGTTTATTAACGAGAGTTGGTGCGGTGGTGTGTAAGGCACGGCAAAATCTAATTTAATCAATTGAATGTTTCCAGTTTCATTGTCTAGTTTAAAGGAGGTTATCTGAAGCCGTATCACGTTCAAAAATGAAAAGATATTGTGATGCGGTTTTTGGCGCTACTTAACGTTATAGCAGCATTAATTAAGCTTTTGCAACGCCCTCCCCATACCAATGTTGCATCGAAAAGAATGTGCGACCATCTGGCAGCGCCGTTGCACATTGCTTCGATTTTCCGCCCCGTCAGTAAATTAATTCATTCAACTCAGCGCAAAACTCAGCGTTTATCGCTTCCGTACCATCGAAACACCTACAATTTGGTTGATTGCTTCACGTTCAACATTATCATTAAAGTCGTCATCGGGTCGGGGTGGAACATTGTGCTGCACCGCAGTCTCCCGTGCGACGCCGCGATCGACAGTCGGTGCGAGGTAAAATGCAAATTGTGCTTCGTCAGCTTTTCCGCCTGAGACACGGGTAAACGCGCGCGCGCGCACACACCCTTACGCTTTCGATGGCCGGAAGCCGGAAATGAATTTTGGAGCTGCGAGAAACGAGCGGAAAGCTTTTCTGGCTGGGGATGGGAACGAGCTTTCAAATTTTAATCCCGGTTCCGCATTTGTCGCCCTGGAAGAGTTTCTACATCGGCACTGGGGGGAAATTTACCATTTCTATGTCTCAAGTTTTTGGTATTATGATCTTGGGCGGTAAGCGCAATGAATGGCGTTCGTTAGAAAGAAACGGCTTTTAGACGGCTACCTAGCAAATTCCAGCTTGGCAAAAGTTGTAAAAGTTTAACTCACCATTACCAATTTATAAATTAAGTAAACACATTAAACGCCAATGCATTACGTTAATCGTTTCCTAATGCACGATTTTTCTGCCATTTCGATATACTTTTCTCTAGCCTCTAGTCACGAAAGAAAGTACATGCGTCATGATTGGTGTATAAATTTAAGATTCTAGGAACCGTCGTCAGTTTCTGACGATGGTTGCTATTTTTTCGCGCCACTGTGTAGGATTGATGCTTTCAAAATAAATAACGAGCTACAGTAAGGAGAATAAAAAAAAACTATAAGCGAAAAAAAGTTTAAAAATTGATCAGGGATTTTGTTGTCAGCATTTTTCTTCTTCTTCCTTTCCAACGCTCGTTATGGAGGGAGAGGAAGAAAGAGAAAAGCAACGGGAAGAGAGGGAGGATTGATAGCAAATATCCTACGCTTGTTATTGTTTGGTTCGTGGGTAACTTTAGAGTTTTAATTGCTTCTTGCTGACGTCGTTTTTCGCAAGCTTTCCTATTATGTCTCCCTGTTTCACTGATACAAACTGCAGATAAAGCAAAAAAAAAATATCGGTTAGGGGGGCGCTCTATACACTTGAAAATATCTATGCTTTCAGGTTTTTTTTCCATTCACGGATTGAAACGGACTCACTTCACTAAGCTCACTTATTCGTGTTTCGTTTAGTCTTTCCGTTCTTAGCGTTCCATACTTTCCTACCCTCGATAGAATATAAATTGACCTATTTGATGTATAAATAATGATTCCCTAGGTAATATCTTATTCCGCTTCGGTCCATTTTATATGCTTGGAAGTGATTGTGCAGTTCCACAGCGAAGAGGGAACAAGCAAAATGGAGAGTTCGCTGTGAAATCTACCCTTTTTTTGCAACCGATGGTTTAGCATCCGGTGAGAATTCAATGAATAATTTCATTCTCATGACACTCGATCGAAAGGATTCAGTAGAAGGAATGAGAAGAAAACACAGAGCAGTGCAAAATAAAACCGGATCAACCGGAAGCTCCGGACATACGCGACGAAGAATAGGCCACTGTTGCCACTGTTCGACGGTGGTCCGCAAGGATGGGAGTGCTCCGTAGAGTGAGTTATCGAGGTACTTTTAGTCAATTTCTAGCCGCACGATTTGACTAATGGTTGTTCATGAATGTTGTAATCGTGTGTTAGGGCAGCCTGCCTGCTCTACCACCATTTGGTTGTGATAAATATCGACACGGATTCCGTTTGATGCCAGGTGCTAGGAAGCTGGGTTATTTGTCATAATGATGCTCTGATGGTAAATATGCTAAAATCCTATCCCAACGCACTCGTATGTCACATATGTGACGGGAGCTTTGGGGTGTGAAAGTTTAGCCGAAAGACAAATTACAATCGGCATATGTTGTGGTTGTATGTACAATCCAGACGGACATTTTGCAGTTAAAGTTGTACAACAGAGATTTATCAAAAGTGTAATTAATTGTTTTGATTTTTACACCATACATTGTAGACAGCAGCAACTTCGGTACTTAGTCATTCTCATCTTCTTCTATGCTTTGAGTCATGTCGGCTTTGGGAGTCTTTTTTATCACTCAATTGTATAGGTAGTTTTATTCTGGAAAAATAAATCAATGCACAGTTGGCAGACGCTCTGGTTTTCGTATAGATTGTGTATTTTACTTATTTTGAATGCTTATATGATATTTGATCTATTATGGTGACTATAAATAAAAGGCAAGACAATAAGTTCATTATTTCATTCATTTTTTTCAAAAGAACACTAACATTTGTATGAAAAGTTGCTTATATATTGCTACGTTTTTGCTGTGCGAAATCATCTTGAAATCACTACTCACAACACTTATTTCAGATTTACTTTGGTAATTAATTTAACTAATTCCACAAGCCTATTTCAAACTGCAACTACTTGAGAATCTCTATATTTCGACTCGTTACTGTAAATTGACTTCAAATAAACTTCTGCATCCAATTTGTCTTGCACAGCAGTAGAGTTTTGAGCACTAACGTAAAGTTTAGCGGTTTGATCGAGACCGCACGATAAAACTGTGACTGCAGTGATGATTGAATGGTACAATTTGTCTCTGCTTTATGGGAAAACTTTTGTTAAAGGGAAATTCTCGCCCACGGGGTGCCTACATTGCCTTCCTTCGTCCCGCCCGATGTTAACGATACATCAGCAAATGAAAGTGTGACATATGTGTGGGTTAGAAATCCCGGCCTACACCTGCCTTTGCGCTCGAACAATACCCAACTTGTCATGCGATATCGATGATTTCCGTGATGCTTCTTCCCGGTACGCATATCTTGTTAGCGCTGGTATAAATCTCGAGCAAATGTGTATCACACAAGTGAAATGGGGTGGCCTATTGCAGCACCGGAACCCTTCGATGCGCTGTGCCAGATGCCATTACTAACACACCACACATATACACACAAACACACCATCAGCATCATGGTTGGCGCTAGCGTGCAAAGTAATCTGTCATGGGAAATTATGACAAATATTGTACGATGATCGCCAGTCAAACGAAGCGTCGCAGCATGCGGAAAACCCCGAGCGAACCGAAGGGGGGTATGGTCGTATTTTTGCTCCACGCTAGTCGCTGTTCGGACCGGTGGGATGTGATGATGTGCACCAACGGCAAGGATTTTGGGTTTGGCATTGGGTATGTGTGAGATTTCAACACTCGATTAGAATTTGTTTGCGAGCCATCAGCTGTACACCCTGTCGCCAGCGGATGTGGCAAAATGACAGGAATTTTCCTTTTTACAACCATCGGCTTATCTTGCGGTGCAAAATGACATCACCGGATGAAAACTGGATTTCGTATAATGTGTCACGGTATCTGGCCTCCTTCCCTTTGCCTGCTTCGGGACCACAGCCACCACCTGGCATGTAATTCTTGCCGACGTGCGAACACGGTCGGTGTTGGTCCATTGTCAAACTAGACGGCTACTTGTTGACTTCACGCGTTCTTGCCTTGGGGGCAATACATGGAATATTGTGTCATATTTCCAGGCAAACTCGCACGGACGCACGGGAATGTTTGGTGATGATGTTACGTGTGAGATATTTTCAGCACGTGTAAGAATGTGCTATTTTAGTTATGTGTGTAAAATATTGGAAAAACATTTCTATTACAGCAAGATGGTTGTTAATTGACGCACATGTACTTGTGTGCTAGTACGCTTACAGTGTGTTATGAGTGTAAATAAGGGGGTTGAATAATTCCATAGCTATTTAAAATCTTAGATTTATAACATATAGCACTGTTTTATCAAAGATGTAGATGAATGGATGAACACTATGCAATTAATAAAACTTAAGATTGGACTTGTCAAAAGCTCACTCCTTCAGTTAAAAGAAAATAATAAAAAAACTTCATCAAAACTAGCAAAAATTAACTCGTTTTAATGTAACAACAAGAAAACTTTCAATAATAATGAATTCAAACTACACAGTTTATATTCCATTTAAAATAGACCAAATAAATTTAAAATAAAATTCCCAACATTTTAGGCATTACATAGAATGCAGATCGAGACATTCCTCGATAAAAATATTATCTTACTTCATATCTTTATCAATTCATTCGGATATTATTTATAAACACATTAAAAACGTTAATCTTTCACGGCGATACATCTATGACTCTCCAATTCTACAGTAAAATGTTGGATTACAATCCATAATTCCACCCAAGTTAGCACCGACATCCGTCTGCTACTTCCCAATTTCCGTCACCCGATACGGTCATAACAATTTCGTTAATATCTTTCCAACCTTGTCTGCCGGGGAAAAGAACAAGCAGTGAAAGTCTTGCCAAAAGTTGTGCCGAATGATGATAGCCATAAATATGCCGCCACCGAAGCGCAATAATGTTGTAGTGGCCGCGAGAAGTTTTTCATTTCCTTTCGCTTACAGCGTACCCCTAAACATGGGCCGACGCGGAAGAGAAGCGCAATGTACAGAAAATAAACAGAAAATATCCATTTTCCATCGCTTTTAAATCCCACCTGCTGGCATGTTTCTTCGCCGGCTTGGCTATGGTCTTCTGGGAGGTGCGGACCAGGCTGCTCAGATGACGACCTACCCCCCCTCCAGTGCTGTTAGACGCTGCTTTAGGCTGGTGGTTGACTTTTATTGCTTTTATCTTTGGTGGTATAGAAAGGAGGAGAACAAAAAAGAAAACAAATACGACAACAGGCGGCAGGGGAATACTCGGACCGAGTGAATGATATTGGCGTCGTGTACTTATCCATGGCGTCAAGTTTTATTACTTCTCGTGGCGCTTGCTCGTGCGGGAGGATTTCCAACAAGTGGTTGGCATTTATTAGAATGCGACCGGATCAATTTGGATGGGAAATGGGCGAAAATGGACTATCTGTTGCAGGGGACGGCAAAGTGTTGTTCTTAGCATTGCTTTTTGTTTTGTTTTGTCTTTGACATATGGTCAAAAATGATAAGATTACTGATAGTAACACAAGGGCAAATGTAATATGAATAGTTTGTTTGTGAATAGTTTATAAAACTGTGTAATATAATGATGATTATCTGCTAATGGATACTGACATTAAAATTATACCAACAGTTGATTTAAATGAGTAAAAAAATATGTTTTAATATGTTAAATTTAATTGTTATCCATATTCAAGAGTAAATTCATATTATGAATATTTCAATGAGCATATGGGAATCAAATGCAGTTCTTATAACTGGTCGGACTTCAAAGATTTTAATTCTAGAGAGTAATATTTCTTGAAACAAGACTTATTTCCAAATTATAACTGTTAATGAAATACTCCTTGTTTCAATTACTAAAGCGCAATAGCGTCAATAACAACTAGCGATTATTGTTGGTTTACTTTATGACACCGTGTAAATCTTGCTGTTACTAAGGATAATAATAGAACCGTTGGTTTATGTTTCAGTTTTTCCTTCCAGACGACACCAACATCCCTGGAGGGAGGCTTAGCGTGCATGACTAACTAAAACCTAAGTAAACCACCTCGTTTCTTGGTTGAAAGGTGGGCTGCAAGAAAAAGTCAACCCAAATGTCTTTCGCCAGCAACAGTGTCCTACGACCAAAAGTCAAGGGTATGGCTTTATGACTACGAAATTGCAAAAAAATGTTGACGCTGAATTGCAACGGAGAATGCCCATTGCTGTGGAAAGGAAAGCGTTGGGTCTTCCGGATGCCCTCAGGATATTTGGGCCTGAGACTTGGTAGCGTAAGATGAACTGAAAGCCTCCGTATGGAACCGGTGGAAGTAACGTTCACTTGCAGCCGCTAAAGCTAGATTAAAGCTTTCTTGCTGTACGTTATAACAATTGAATGTCCTGTAGAGAATTCTAATGCGATCCTCTTGAGGGTTTCGCGGTCAACGGGAACGGTCGCAAGAGTAGTCCCGTAAGTAGCGGATTATTCACACTCTTTGGTTAGAGGAACTGAAGAAAACAAGCACAGAAATTGAGCCGTTGGCAGTAGTCGTTGGATTGGTAGCGGATACAAAGACAACATTTAAAGGTATGACTGACAACTGAAATAACAATAATTTTAAGAGGCCAGTTGTTTCAAACATTTTTGGAACTTAAAACCACTAAAATTCGTACTGTAAAACAGACTTAAACATGTGCTATCATTTTTTTCTCTGTGTACTTTTATGGCTTCAGAGAGCTACAAGCAGTTGATCATATTTTGACTAATTTAATTACATTTTCCTGTGACTAGCTAGATGAGATCCAACGCTCTGATGTTGCATTAAAATGGACAGATTAAAATATGCTATAGACAGTGGCATAGACGACGAGCATAATATTTGTATCAAAAATAAAGTCCTCCATTATCATGAAGTTCATCGCAAGGCTAATATTTCACTTCATTTTTAATGGTTCCCTAGATTGAGTAAAGATTACGGCTTCCAAGGATTCCCGGGATCAAACATAAAGAGCGACCAAAAGTAACCCAAACTTTCCCTGGCTACCTTCTCCTAAATGAGGTAAATGGATTTTCACCGTTTTGCTAACGCACAAAACCCCTCGGAGTGCAATTCGTCAGATTTCATACCGACCGACGGTACAACGATTGCTTAAAAAGCTGATGATACAAACATCAGTTATCCCGAGTAACATCCACATCATCATCATCATCATCGGCGTGGTTGCCCATAAGAATCATTACTTTCACAATTTTCTTGAGCAGTGGCCATGCTCACGGTGCATTTGGGATCAGGAATCATTCCCATCATTCCCATTTCGAAGGTAAATTGACATAACCTTTTTGGGGATGTAGCTACGCTTTTCGGCGCTATTGCAGAATCCTATTCCTCGGCGTATGGATAACGGTCATGGTGTTGTGAAGAGTGTCTTTTTTGGGTTTTTGTTCAACCAACTTGTATGAACGTCTATAAAAACTAATACACCGTCAGACCATAAGACGACGACTGCATGACCGAGACCACATTGTTCAGTGCCTATCTTTTCATCTTCTGCCCGGTTGGTTCTGGTTTTTATTTTTATGTATTTTTTCCTTATTTACTGTACGCTATTTAAGGTCACGTGCGCTTAAAAACGACATTAAAGAAAGATTCTCGACCAAAAATATGATGCTGCCTGGAATAGTATGTTTTTTTTTTTTGCATATATGAGCAAAAGCGAAATGAAAAGAGTCCAGGTTCAATTACACAAATTTAGATGAGATTGGGTCATACACGTGGCAGTCGTGACAGCAAATACCAAAAAGATGAAAAAATGATGTATTTTGATGTTTGGTTTTCATTACTCGCTGTGCGAGGAGAAGCTGATGAAAATGAGCAGCTGTCTGTAAGTGGATTTGTAAAAAAAATAATGACATCGCTGACGGAGTTGTTTTAGGACGAGAGAGGTTCGCCTAACTGTCGTATCTTTTACTCTGGGTTTAGATACGCAAGCAATTTACAAGTTGTGTTTGCTTGTTGAAATGCAATACGACCGAACCGGCCGAGCATAGTTCACTATAAACTAGATAATACACCTTAACGACTCATCCAAAAACCCACCTCACCGAGTTATGTTAAATGGGATTAAGCTCTTAAGATTAATTATCGTTTGATTAACTTTTCTGCTTCCTGCATCTCTTAGTTTTGCTGCAAACAAACTCACTCACTTCATAAAAGATTCAACCCACACTGGCGTAGCTATTGCGCGTTTTCTTTCCGATGGGATGTAATTCGATATTGCCCCTGCTGAAGCTTTGATTAATTGGATATTTATGCCGCTAGCGATGGGTTGCGGAAACCGAACTACAACAATTGATCGAAGATTACCAGATCACCTACCACGGTTAGCGATTGGTGAGCCGAGGCGATGGTTGGCAGTTGGGGGAGGGGGGGGGTAAATGCAAATGAAACGCAAAACAATTAATTTGCGAGATCGTGAGGGAACCGGATGGTCTAGGGGCACAGGGCGGGAGGAATTTATTTTTCTCTACGGTTAATTGATTGGTTCTTGTTTTCAAGCTTTCGGCGAAGCAGATTGACTGCCAACAATACGAATTTTGGAGAGGCTGTTGGCAAAATGGACAGGTAAATAGGAGCAGGAGAAGCTTTTGAAATGAATTAATAAACCGAATTGGAGGGGAGAATCGTTGTGTTTTAAGAACAATCATAGAATATGGAAGCCAAATATTGAACTCGTGATAACTAATAATTTGATTTCAGCGAAACACTCGTACCTTATTTCCGTTTGAGAAACGAATGTAGTCGTAAGGCCTTATTCCCGTTTGCTGGTTCATGTGAAATGACATTCTGTACTAAAAGCAGAAAGGTTTCACGTGAAATAGCTCCATTCGAAAGAATTGAACTATTTAGCCGTGGTAAACATTTTATCCACCCACAGCGGCCAATTTCGATTTGCTGTTGCGGTTACGATGACCTATTCTCGTCACAGTTTGCACACTATCCAAATCAAATACGAAGCAACAACATTGGCAAACCACCAAACCTCCAAATCTATTACGATTCCTTCACTTCAAATGCCACGGAAAACTTAGCCGCCCTCGTAGTCGACGGCGATGCGAGAGAGGAACGAGTTCGCCCAAAACATGACAGCACCTGCCAAACCAATTGTATGGTAATATGGGTGAGAGAAAGAGAGAAAGAAAGAGAGAGGTGAGAGAGAGAGAAAAGAAGTATATAGACGAGGAGAAACCGGGGGTTTTCCGCGACCCCCGAGTGTGATGAACGGAACTAATACACTTGATTTACCGGTTCGTTAGTAATTGTTTAGTTAAAAGTTTTCCCATTTTCTGAGGGATTTCTAGGGCGCCAGTTCTCGTGCGATTGTTGCTATTGTGCCGATTTGCTGTGCCGGTAACGGTTGTGAACACCTTTTGTGCCCGTTTGCCGTCAGGTTTGCCGGTCGAGGGGAAAACCTCCCACGGATGTGCGGAGGCTGAATGGTGGCAAATTTTAGTCAGTCAGGGGGAGCTATAAGTTTTAATTGACTTTACCGAGCCGTTGGCCGTTACCGTTTAGCATTTCGCGTTCCCGCGTTTTTTTGTTTTGGTTGTTTATGCCAGGTAGCGCACTATTGGCGGTGATGTGCGGCTGCCCTTGCTGGTGGTGGTCATCTTATTTGGTGTGCTTGTAGGCAGAAACAACAGCAAAGAATATGACAGTACGCCCGGAGCGTGCCATGCAATGCAGCAATATTTTGCATTAAAAAAGTGGGGACACAAATTACTGCCACTGGGATGGGGTCGAAGCAGTAACGTACCTGCTCCCTTAATGCACTTTTGCAACACTCACTACAACGTCTAGCGGGCTTCGAATGGAGATATTGTGTTTTTCGTAAAGTTAGTTCCTGCGATGGTGTGAGTCGAGAGAGGGTGGGGTGTAATTGTATTGTAGCGCCACAGAGTACAGAAAAAAAGGAGATGACAAAGTTACGGTAAACTTTGCCTGCAGCAGATATTGTCACTCGAAGGTACTGAGTTGGCTAATTTAAGCTTCATTTTGTTGTGATAATTTAGCAATGCAATTATGCTGTCAGGAAATGTTGCTGCATTGTTAATAATTAGCAATAGCTTT
>NW_024428571.1:0-23558 GCF_017562075.2 Anopheles merus | reverse complement strand
ACTTTCAAGGATTACGACCTCGGCTACGTCATATCGACGTCAAGCACCTGCCGAAGCTGCGAACCAGGACGGCAAGGCCGCAAGCGGTTTCTCTATGTCGCGATCGATCGTTGTGCGCGCTTCGTGCATCTGGCGGTCTACGATGCCGAAAACGCGGCCAATGCTGTCAACTTTCTTGCAGCCGCCAAGGCCGCTTTTTCCGTTCCGGTTGACCCATGTCCTGACCGATCGGGTTCGTGCTTCACTGCCGAAGCGTTCGAAAAAGCCTGCGGGATCAGGGTATCGACCGGCGCCGGACCCGTGCCTATTCGCCACAAACCAACGGCGGTCGAGCGCTTCAACGGCCGCGTCGCGGCCGAGGTCCTGCTGCTGCTTCAATCAGGCCTACAACCAGCGCCGACAAACGGGTTCTGGTGGTCTATCACCACGATGAAAGTGACTGACCGCTCAAGCAACGCCCTCGTCTCCGCAAATCGCAGTTGCCAGGCAGGGGGACAGCGCAAATATTATGAATGAAGTCGATCGCGTTATGGTAGGCGCCAATGACGTCTCACAACCTGACAGCTAGGGCGGGAAGCGCGGACGGCCGGTGCAGGAGGCCGTGAGCATCGAGCCAGAACTGAAGAGCTTCCACCTTTCCGACGCCTAGCCGTTTTGAGCCGTTGCGCTTTGACGACGAAGGTCTTCGAGCCGCTATGGAAGCCGCCGACCAAGCTATCGCGCGAGCCCGAGCAATCCTCAAATGATAGGCCTCTTAAAAGAGGTGTAAGTCCGGTCCCGCCGTCTTTTCGGAGATTTCACGCTCAGTCGGCGGTTCCAGATACTGGACATGAAGACCTTGTCAGGAAACGCAATGTCGAGCCGCAGACCCTCAGTCTACTTACGGTCGGTGTATTTCGATTCAGCCCGTGATGGTTTCTCGCATGAGACGTTCGATCCAGTCGGCAACAACTGCACACGACACGGCCGGAAAGATGGCGACGGTGCGGATACAGCAAGGTCATGGGCATGTTTTCGGCCCGATGATCCGGCATGACCTCGACCAGATCGTTTGCCGGATATGGCGGCGGACATCGTAAGCAGGGATCTGGATGAGACCGAGGCCCGCCAGACAACAGGCGATGGCGGCCTCGGCACCATTGACCGTGACGCGCCCTTGCATCGGCCGTGTTTTGACGGCACCGGCCTCGACCCATTCCACGGCTCCACGCGGCCAGTGGGAAGGGGAGGCATATTTCACGGCGAAATGGCCCGAAAGCTCGTCCGGGCTTTCGGGACGTCCGTGTTGCGCCAGATAGGCAGGACTTGCGACGTTCAGCAGCGAGAGCGACCCGATCGTTCGGGCAATCATTTCGGAATTGCTTAATGTCCGACCCTCAGAACGCAGTCGATGCCCTCCTCGACCAGATTGACGGCGCGGTCGGTGACCCCGAGCGCTATTTCCATATCGGGATATTCCGCGAGAAACGCCGGTAGTGCGGGGGCTACGATCAGGCGGCCAATCCGTGCTGGCACATCGATACGTAATTTGCCCGAGGGCTTCGTGGTTCCGGAGCGAAAGAGGCCCTCCGCCTCCTCCACGTCGGCGATCACACGGAGGCAGCGAGTGTAGAAGCTTCGCCGTCCGGCGTCGGGTCACCTTGCGGGTGTTCGATGGAGAAGAAGCGCGCCAAGCCGGGTCTCCAGCTCGGAAACCGCCACGCGGAACGAAGATCGGGGCATTCCCAGAGTTTCAGCTGCCCGGGTAAAGCTCGCGCTTTCCACCACACGGGCGGAAAACGCGAAACGACTCTATACGATCCACGTCGCCTCCGGTTTGTTCGTAAATCCTGACAAGTCTTGTCAGAAATATCCTCTTTATCAAACAATCTAACATATAGCTTCTTGACATTACAGCGTCGTTGAAGCCTCGCGCCGGAAGATCACGCAAGCACGATCGGCGGGCTTCAGGCAGCACCATTCGTCGGCGCTCCGCAAGGGTTCCCGGCCTGATCCGGCGAGAGGATCACCTTGCTCGTCAATTCGCCCAGGTTAACCAGAGGAGATCTCCATGACCGACCACAGCATTAGCGGCAAAACGTTCTAATCGCGGGGGGTGCCAAGAACCTCGGTGGGCTCATCGCGCGCGATCTCGCCAAAAACGGCGCGAAGGCCGTGGCCGTTCACTACAACAGCGCGTCTTCTAAGGCTGAGGCGGACGCGACTGTCGAAGCAATCGAGGCTGCAGGCGCGAAGGCCTACGCGTTCCAGGTGACCTCACCACGGGTGCTGCAATGGAAAAGCTGTTCGCCGATGCCATTGCTGCCATGGGATCGATCGACATTGCGATCAACACGGTGGCAAGTCCTGAAGAAGCCGATGGTCGAAATCAGCGAGGCCGAGTTCGATCAGGCGGATGCCATCAACAATAAGTCCGCCTTCCTGTTCCTCAAGGAAGCCGGCAAGTCGGTCAGCGACCATGGCAAGGTTTGCACGCTGGTCACGTCGCTGTTGGGGGCCTACACACCGTTCTATGCCGCCTATGCCGGCACGAAGGCACCCGTCGAGCATTACACGCGCGCCGCGTCCAAGGAATTCGGCGAGCGCGGCATTTCGGTGAACGCGATCGGCCCAGGCCGATGGATACGCCGTTCTTCTATCCGGCCGAGGGGGCCGACGCGTTGCGTACCATAAATCAGCCGCCGCGCTGTCGGAATTCTCGAAGACCGGTCTGACCGATATCGAGGATATCGTTCCCTATATCCGCTTCATGGTTTCCGAAGGCTGGTGGATGACCGGTCAGACTATTTTGGTGAATGGCGGTTACTGCACCAAGTAACTGACCTGAGACCGCTAGAAATATCTCAGCGAACGATTTGCGCGAAACTGGCCGCCTGGCTTGCACGCGACCTAAGGGGGCCTTGTTGCTGAACGATACTGCACAGCGTCGAGCTCGGCAGAGACGTCTGCTTCTGAGCGTTCGAACCCGGAAGCAGACAGACCGCAGTCCACCCATATGCGACATCCTCAGGCCTCCCCGATCAGGACAAACCGCTTTACCCGGCAGGGGCCTTTGCACGCCTCGCGCAATCTCCCACGGCACTGCCAACCACGTCTCAATCTCATCCTGAGTATCCAGAACCACCAGTAGGGCCTTGGGGTGATAAGCCGCACGACCTCGCTCGCTCCGTCGTCAAGAATCCGAACAAGTCCGTCGTGACCTCGTCCTCCCAGACCTTCCGCACGCTCGTCCACGGCACCACGCGGCGATGCTCGGACCCGAGCCAGCGCCGCCAGTGCGGTGAGGCCGTATGTCTGCCGTCAGGACCTTCGGCTGTCGACCACCCCAGCCAACGGACTCGCTTCATGACCTGCCCGTTCCCGATCGGGCATCAGTTCAACGTCGTAGATGTCTATAACAGGAATCGTCGTGCCAGTTTGCGAAACCAGCCATACACCGTGCGCAAGTGTCCGAAATGGATCGGCAGCATCCGCCAGCCGCAGCCCGAACGGACCAGATACCGGACCGCATTGATTACCTCGCGGAACTTTACGTCTCGCGAAGTCCATGCGCCCCGGTTCAGACATCAACGGCGCGATTCGTTCCCATTCTCATCCGTTATGTCCGATGGATAGCGCTTCGTCTTTCGGGCAATCCCAGCTATTCGGCCTCTCTGCTCTGGCGTCCATAGCCAGAGCTTGAACTACACTTCAGCGACTTTCCAAGCAGTTTTAAGCGCAGTGCAGAATAACATCATATGAGAAAGAGGTGTACACATCGCGCCTACGAGGCAAGCATGATACTCAGTAACATTTTTGTTACTTCCATAATAAATTTTTTAGAGATAGTGCCGCTGAAGTGATTGTAACACCTTCGCGATCGGCGTGATAAATGTCACGAAGAGACAATAAGAAAAATGTATGTCAGGAAAATAACGATGGAAAAAGAGTGCGATAATCTTAATAGAAGATTCGTCATAAAAAGTTTCGCAGGCTTATCGTTATTTTCATGTATGTCTCTCTTTCGAAAAACGCCTTGCGGATACGCCACAGGGACACGGTCCGGAAGGCTCTCATCAGGAACCCGCCAACGCCAGCAAACCGCAACCAGAACCCCGTTTCCTACAGCCGCGCTGACTATCTCTATCGCCCGACCATCCATTTTTCGCCGCAGGTCGGTTTCATGAACGATCCGAACGGGCTGATTTCGACGGGACCTATTATCACCTTTTCTATCAGTACGACCCGATTGCGCCGTATGCGGGGCATGTGCATTGGGGGCATGCGCGCTCCAAGGATCTCTACCACTGGGAGACTGCGACCGCCCTCGCGCCCAATGCCGCGGGCGAGGCGTTCACGGGCTGCGCGGTGTTCGACCGCAAACACAAGCGGCCTTTTGGCGGCAACGCCGGGCAATGCCCCCAATTTCGCCCTGATCTACACCCGCGCGACCGAGGCTTCCCAGTCGCAATATCTGGCCATCAGCCAGGACAACGGCATCACTTCCAGGAAGTCGCCAAGCCGATCCTCGATATTTCCAGCAAGTCCTTCCGGGACCCCAAGGTCTTCTACCACGAGCCCAGCCAGCGATGGATCATGACGGTCGTGCAGTCGCGGCTGCACAAGGTCTCGTTCTATGGTTCGTATGACCTGAAAACTGGATGCATCTCTCGGATTTCGGCTCCGCCGGCTGTTCGGCGTGGATTATGAATGCCCGAACCTGATCGAGGTGCCGCTTGAAGGCACGACCGAAACGCGCTGGCTGATGCTGGTCTCGATCAATCCGGGCGCGCCGCTGGGCGGCAGCATCAGTCAGTATTTCGTGGGCTTTTTCGATGGCGAACGCTTCACGTCGAGGATCAGCACAACCGTTTATGGACTGACGGATTTCTGCAAGGATTCTTATGCGCTGCAGACGTATGAGAACCTGCCGATCAAGGATGCGACCTGATCGCCTGGCTGGGCAACTGGCAGTATTGCGAGCAGGTCCCTAACGAGGGGTGGCGCGGCATCATGACTTTACCGCGCCGAATTGCTGTTCAGCGCGGCGCTGACGGATGGATCCGCCTGGTCCAGCATCCGTCGGCCTCGAAGCCTTGCGCGGCCCGCAGATCCCGAACCAGATCGGCTATATCCCCGCCCTGACGCAGCATACGATCCCGATACCGATCAAGACGGCCATCGAGCTGTCGGTCACGGTGGCCATGGACTCGCGCCCCACGAACGTGCCCGATGGCGATCGCGGTCGCGCGGGCCGTTTCATGATCTCGCTGGCGAATGAACAGGGCGAAACCCTGACGATCGGGTTCGAGGCGTTCTCCAGCCAGCTCTGGATCGACCGCGGCGGCCTCGCGGGCTTCTCGAACCCGTTTTTCACCAAGCAGTTCTCCACGGCCTTGACGCCGGACGTGCGGGAATTCTCGCTTCGCTTCGTGTTCGACGGCAGTGCGTTCGAGTCTTCGTCAATGATGGCGTGCCGTCGGGACGCTGCTGGTCTTCCCGCAGAACCGCTGGACCGGGTCACGCTGGCGACCACCAATACGGGCGCCCATGTCAAGAATCTGGCCTGTGGCCCCTGGCCAAGACCATGCCGCGCAACGCCGCGAAAAAATCTGACCCCATGGCCGTGCAGCATCGGATATCGGCGATGATCAGGACGTTCCTGCTGGCCTGTTGCGGCCTCCTGCTGTGTCAGGCCACGGCCGCCCGTGCCAGGCCGACAGCACGATGGCGTTCAGCCCTTACGCGCCGGGGGCCCGGAGTTCCGCCTCCGCCAATGGCGTGCTGGACAGCGTGATCGGCGAACATCCCCCGCCCTGACGACCCTCCTGCAACCTCAGGGCCATCGCTATTACCTGACCTCCGACGGCGAAGTGCTGAACGCGGACCACCACCACCCCCTGGCCGCCTCGCAGCCGCTGCAGGACGGACCGCCACGCAAAATCATCATCGCGCGCCAAAAGGCGCCCGACGCCCATCTGACGCTCGAGCCGGTGGAGATCAGCGTCGTGGGCCGGAAACCTTTCGCGGGCTGCCGCCCCCGGCCACACGCTGCAGCCGGCACGCTCCCTGGCGCTCCTGTGGTCCACATCGGGCCGTCGGGCGTCTTTATCGCGCCCCAGACAGCCTCAAGAAATACCAGCAGACCACGTCGCTCGTGCATGCGACGGCCGATGATCTGGCGGCGTATGACGCCAATCCCTACCTGCTGGCGGGCAATTACGGGCATATCCCCAATGTCCGGGAGAGCCGGTCGCTGCCCGATGACAGCGCCGTGCTGATCGCGGACGACCAGCCCAAACGAGCAACCCCTTGAAGCTGCGCGCGCTTTCTGTCGGCTGCTGCTGGGCCTGCCCGCCTGCGCCTGGGGACAGGCGGTCTATCCGTTCAGTTCGACCCGGACATCACGCCGCAGCGCGATCGCCTGCAGGACACGCCGCCAGCCCCCCAGGACGCCGTGACGGCGCCGATGGCGACCCCCGTCCCGCGCGAGGACGATGCCATGATCGTTCCAGAACTGCGCCGCGTCGAGGTTCTGGAGGTCGACGCTCCCGGCGGCCCCCCCACGCGCCGGGCCTGTCGCGCGTCGATTTGCGGTCCAGTCTCGCGCCGTTTATCGGGCATTCGCTGACCTTCAGCGCCCTTAATCTGATCGTGCGGCGCATCAACGTGGCCTGTCGCCTCTCGGACATGCCGTTCGGCTTCGCCTACGCCCCACCCGCAGACCATTCGCCAGGGCGTTCTGCGGATCGTGCTGCAACGCTACCAGGTCGGCACGATCGACGTGACCGGCAATCGCTGGTTTTCCAAAAAGATGATCGCGCATGAAAGCGGGCTGACGTCGGGGCCGCCCCCAGCCTCAGCAGCCTGCAATCCGATATTGACTGGCTGAACCGCAACCCGTTCCGTTCGGCCGAAATCGTGTTCTCGCCCGGACAGAAAAACGGCGAAACCAACGCGGATATTTATGTTTCGGATCGTTTTCCGGTCTATTTCTTCGCCCGGCAGCAGCAACCAGAACGATCCGTCACTGGGCCGCAACGGCTGGTTCGCCGGTGCTTCATGGGGCAATGCGTTCGGCCTCGACCAGATCCTGACCTATCAGTACAGCCAGACAAAACGACCGGGCGTTTTTTCAACCATGCCGCCGCCTGGCAAATTCCCCTGAACTCCCGCAACTCGATCCTTGTGTACGGGAATTACGCCCACGCCCATCCGACCTCCACGGATATTTATCAAAACTATGGCGGCGGCGCGTCGGTCTCGCTGCGTTGGATGCACATGCTCGATCATCTCCCGATCGGGCGTTCCGTCGGCATCGACGGGACAATCCAGGCCGGCTACGACTGGAAAAATGCCAATTCATACCAGATGCTCGGTTCTACTACGCCGCCGTCATCGGCAATGCCGACTCAACCAGCTCGTGCTGTTCTACAACGGCTCCATCCAGGACCCCTGGGGCAAGACGGATGTCACGAACCTCATGGCCTATGGCATTTCCGGCCTGACCCGGCGCGACGACGCGCGCGCCTACCAGACGATTTTTCGCGGCGCGCGCCCGAATTATTATATGACCGCGTCTCGATCATCGCGGTATCGAAACATGGCGCGGCCTGACGCTCAATCTCCGCGCCACGCGCCAGGAAGCCACCAAGAACCTTCTGTATTCAGAGCAGCTGATGATCGGCGGGATCGGCACCGTCCGGGGCTATTATCTCAACACGTCCTTCGGCAGTATCGCGACGCTCCTGAGCGCGGATCTCACGACGCCGCCCCTGACGATCGACCCCGTCTTTGGCAAGCGCGGCATCCACAACGAGACCACGCTGTCCGTATTTTGGGATTATGGCAACACCACCCAGGTGCGACAGGTCGTCAGCGGCATTCACTCCGTGACGCTCCAGAGCGTCGGCGTCTCCGCGACGAGCAAGTTCACGCACTGGATCACGGCCGTGGTGGATGTCGGCTGGCGTTTGCGCCGCGCCCGGAGTGTCGGCGCCAAGGGGGCGATGGTGGATTTTCAACATCGTCGCGGGTTTTGAGAAGATCGTGTTCGGCGGGGTGGCGCAAGGGGGGTGATACATAAAACGGGCACAGATATATGCTAGCACTACTTTGGCACTTTATGTGATGGGGGTGATCCGAGTGCGTGGCCGCATTGAGGACAGTGCTGGCATGGCGGCCTGAGGATTCGATCAAGGATGGCCTGTCGGATCGCTGGCAGGCTGGGCTGGGGCGGCGGACCGGTGATGGTTTTTTTTCCGTCCCGCTGCCATGAGGCGGCAGGACTGGGGAAGAGCATAAGCCATCATGCCGAGTAGGGCATGCCGGTGCAGCCCGACCCAGGATCGGCCCTCGAAGTGATCGAGGCCCAGCTCCTCCTTCAGTTGCTGATGGGCCTGCTCGCAGACCCATCGCGCCTTGATGGCCCTGGTGAGATCCTTGAGTGGCGTTTCGGCCGGAAGGTTGGACAGATAGTATTTCCGTTCTCCAGTGCTGCGACGCTCACCAACCAGCCAGGCGTCTTCGCCCGGCATATGCTGCGATCCCATCGTACGATGCGCTGCGGCGGGCCGTCCGCGATCCTGATCCGGACGGCTGCAAAACGCCCGGCAGGACCGCCCTTGGTGCCGCGCCGCCAGCTGATCCGGCGCCAGATGGCTGTTTCCATTACCGCCTCGGCCTTGATCGAGGCTTGATCGGGCACATGGCGGAGACGGGGTCGACCGCGGGGGCTTTCTGGAAAGATCAGTTGCACGTCATGCGGATAGACCTTCTGATGCCGCGGAATGCCGACGACCCAGAGCAGGCCGCGGGCGCTCAGAGCTTGGCGGAACGGAGCCGACAGGCCATAGCCAGCGTCGGCGAGCACGCAGCCGAACCGCACGCCGGCCTCCCGCAGCGGTCGATCTCCGCGATCGCGATCTCGGTTTGGTCCTGGCAATCTGATGCTCTGCAGGAACGCGTGCCCGAGCCATGCGCACGGGGTCAGCGATCCAAGCGTCCGGCAGGAAAAGCCGCAGACCCAACATACCGGCACCTCGTGCGCGGCCAGTGTCAGGGAGACCAAGGTTTGGCAGTTAGCGTTCTTGCCCAGGGTCGAGGCGTATTGCGGCGCAACGCCGACCGATGCCGTGCCTTCTTGGGCAGAGATGTATCATCAAACCAGGAACGACGCGGCCCGCGACCAGGCGATCGCCATGATCCCACAGGGCGTCTCGAGCGGCGCGCTGTCCCATACCCCGGCGCTGACGAAGTGATGCAGCCGGTCATAAGGGGTCTGCCTGTGCGCGCCGCCATCGGCTGGATGCTCTTGCGATCACCCGGCCCGATCAGACCGCGATATAAGCCGGACACATGCTGCGCTTAGCCTTATGGCCCAGCCCCGCCAGAAACGGCGCCAGCCATGCATCAAGATCAACCCGCCAATCGCCATCCATCGCCAGCTCCCGCCATAGCCGGTCTCCTGTGAATCAGCGATCGCCCTCGAAGGGAATCCCTTTTCTAAAAATTATGCCAAAGTAGTGCTGGGTCGTAGTGACGATTTACCGCATGAGGATGACGATAGCGGCGAGGGTAACGAAGCCGCGATAGTTGTCGATCAGCTTGTCATATCGTGTGGCGACACGGCGGAAATGTTTGATTTTGCTGATGAAGCGCTCGACGAGATTGCGCTCTTTGTAAAGCGTTCTGTCGTATTTCCGAGCGACCCGCCGGTTGGTTTTAGGCGGAATGACCGCAACAGCACCGCTCTGCTCGATCGTGTCTACGAAACGATCGGCGTTGTAACCCTTGTCGGCGATCACGGCGTCGGCGGCGATCCCCTCGATCAGTGCGTCGCCCTACGTGATATCGGCGCGTTGGCCAGGCGTGAAGATCATCCGCACCGGATTGCCCAGGCCATCGGTCGCGATATGGATCTTGGTGGTCAGCCCGCCCCGAGATCGGCCCAGAGCCTGGGCATCCGCCCCCCTTTGGCGCGTCTGGCCCCCGCCGCATGCTGATGCGCCCGCACGATCGTGCTGTCGATCATCAGCCATTCAAGGTCGGCTTCCAGCACCAGGGCTCCGAGAAAACCGTCGAGAACACCGCGTTCGATCCAGCGATAATAGCGCCGCTTAACCGTATCAATCCGGCCGAACCGTTCCGGCAGACCGCGCCAGCGACTGCCCGAGCGCGCCATCCACAGCAGCGCATTCACGAAGCGGCGGTTATCGCAGCGCGGGCCACGCCGGCCCGCTTGCCCACCGGGAATCAGGGGACGCAGACGTTCCCACTGGTCGTCGCGTAACGCATCGGGATCGTGCGGCATCCAGGCTTACCTCAAAGGAAAGCCTTGAATCACACCGCGTCACAACTGGGAATCCCATAGCGCCAGAAATCGTCACTACGGCCTAGCTGTCAGGTTGTGAGACGTCATTGGCGCCTACCATAACGCGATCGACTTCATTCATAATATTTGCGCTGTCCCCTGCCTGGCAACTGCGATTGCGGAGACGAGGTCGTTGCTTGAGCCGGTCAGTCACTTTCATCGTGGGTGATAGACCACCCAGAACCCGTTGTCGGCGCTGGTTGTAGGCCTGATTGAAGCCAAGCAGCAGGACCTCGGCCGCGACGCGCGCCGTTGAAGCGCTCGACCATGCCGTTGGTTTGTGGCGAATAGGCACGGGTCCGGCGCCGGTCGATACCATGATCCCGGCAGGCTTTTTCGAACGCTTCGGCAGTGAAGCACGAACCCCGATCGGTCAGGACATGGGTCACCCGGAACGGAAAAGCGGCCTTGGCGGCTGCAAGAAAGTTGACAGCATTGGCCGCGTTTTCGGCATCGTAGACCGCCAGATGCACGAAGCGCGCACAACGATCGATCGCGACATAGAGAAACCGCTTGCGGGCCTCGCCGTCCTGGGTCGCAGCTTCGGCAGGTGCTTGACGTCGATATGGACGTAGCCGAGGTCGTAATCCTTGAAAGTGCCATCGCCCCGGCCAGGCGGATCCGCTCTTTTGCCGGTCGGCGGTTGAGGCTGGCGTCTTTCAGAATGCGCCAGACGCTGGGCGGTTGAGATGCGGCAGGAAGTGACGCAGCACGAAGGTCAGATCATCAAGTCCGAATTCCGTCGCTCGGCGCAGATGACAGACGATAGCGCGCTCCTCTTCAATCGCCTTCCAGGCTAACGACCGCGGCTTGCTGCTGCGATCCGAACACGCATCGGCGCCGCGCTTGCGCCATTTGCGCACGGTTTCGCCGCTGATGCCGAAGCGTCGTGCCAGCACAGAGGTTGCTTCCGTCGAACGCGCGATCTCGGCCCGGACAAAAGGTGTCGTCCGTGCTTGCGGGTGGATCTGGTGCATCAGCGATCACTCCGGGTGTCAACGTCGAACCAGGGGGCGTAGGCAGTAATCGCCACGCTACACCATCCCAATGACGTCTCACAACCTGACAGCTGCTGGTCTCGGCGGTGGCGTTGGTGAACGGTGTGTCGATCGTCCAGGCGGCGCAGGTCGAGGCCGTCACCTACATCCATCTCGAACTCGAGCATCATGAGGTCCTGCTGGCTAACGGGACCGAAGCGGAGAGCTTCCTCGACGACCACTCGCGGGGAATGTCCACAACCACTGCGATTACGAACGCCTGTATCCCGACGCGCCGCGCCTGCTGCCGGTGTATTGCGCGCCGCGCGTTACAGAGGGCGCAGCGCTGGAAGCGATCCGCGCCCGTCTCCGCAAGCGGGCGCATGGGCTGGGCAAGAGCGCGCGTCGAGTGGCGCTGGTCGGTTACGTCGATGTTGCGAGCCCGGGACGGTTGCCGGCTGGGTCCATGACCCGGAGATGCCGGACATGCCGGTGGAACTGGAGGTCTGGGAGTCCGATCGGCTGATCACCACCGTAACGACTGACCGATCACGACCCGACGTGCGTCAGGTAGGAGCCGCGCCGGTTGATCGGGTTGGGTTCACTATTGATCTCCATGAGGGGTGCAGAGGAATCGTTACGAGATTGCCCGTCGTTTCGAACTGCGTTGTGCCCGCACCGGCACGCTGTTCGCCGCCCCGGTGATACGCCGGTCCGCGTCGTGGCGTGACGCGATGCCCGGTGGCTGTCTCGATATCGTCACCCGCGACCGCGTCGCGGGCTGGGCGTGGGATGAGAGCGGCGCACGGTTGACCTTGAGATCGTGGTCGACGGGGTGGTGGTCGCCACGATCCCCGCCAATGGCCCCCGGGCCGATGTCGCCGCCGCCGGGGCATCGCCTATACTGCGCTGCGGCTTCCATGTCGTGCTGCCGCACCGCCTGTCATCAAGCGGTCGACACGGCGTTGTTGTGCGTCGGGCGGTGGACTTCGTGCCGATTGCGGCACCCGTCATCCTCGAGCCCGTCGATGGCTTCGACGCGGATCTCGCGGATCTGATCACCCGCCTGGCGGCGAGCACGGCGGGGAAGATCGGGACCGTCTGCTGCGCTGTCTGAACGATGCCGCGGCGATCCTGCGGGCGGCCGGGGCTCGGGAGGATAGTGGCGTCGCCGCCGAGGTGATCTGCGTCTGCATCAGCAGCGGGGCGAGAGCGTGTTGCCTGTTCGCGTCCCAAGCGCGTGCTGGTGATCGACAGCCGCTGGCCGCGGCGCGATGCCGGGTCGCAGCGCTGCGGTCGCATATCGCAGCCCTGACGGCGCTCGGCTATGAAATCAGCCTGACGGCGGCCGACGAGATCGATGTTGATCCGACACTGCGGGCCTCGACGCGATCCCTGCGTGCGGATCCTGTCCTTGCCCTATTACGCGTCGGTCGAGGACATCCTGCGCTGCAGCGCGACCGGTTCGACCTCGTCTATCTGCACGCGAAGTGAACGCCACGCGCTATCTCGGTCTCGCCCGCCGCCTGCAGCGCCGCGCCCGCATTCTCTACAGCGTCGCCGATCTGCACGGGCTGCGCCTGCAGCGTCAGGGCGCGGTGGAGGGGCGGCCGGAGCTGATCGCGCGCGGCCAGTTACTGCTACGCGACGAGTTGCGCGCGGCGTCCTGCGCCGATGTGGTGATCACCCATTCGACCGTGGAGGCCACGCTGCTGGCGAAAGGCGGGATTGCGCGCGATCGGATCCATGTGGTGCCTTGGGCGGTGCCGGTCGCCCGATCTGTGCCATCCGCAGCAGCGCGGTCCGGGACCGTGTTCGTCGGCAACTTCGCTCATGCGCCGAATCTCGATGCGGCGCGCTGGCTGCTCGAAGAGATCCTGCCGCTGGTATGGGAAAAGGTACCCGCGATCATCTGCACACTGATCGGCGACGAGATGCCGCCGAGCTGCGACCAAAGCGGCGATCCTCGGATCCGGGCGTTGCCGGGCGTCGCGACGTGTCCGGGCATCTCGCACACGCCCGGCTGAGTGTCGCGCCGTTACGCTACGGCGCAGGCATCAAGGGCAAGGTGATTGAGAGTATGAGCCTGGGGGGCCCCTGCGTCGTGACCACAATCGCGCCGAGGGGCTACGGACATGCCGCCAGACCTCGCCGCGCTGATCGCGGACGGGGCGGAGGCGTTCGCCGACACGATCGTTCGATTGCATGACGATCCCGATCGTCTCGATGTCCTTGGCCGCCTCGGCCGGGACTGGGTGGGCTCGGCGTTCGATGCCGGGCGGGTGCGGGGTCTGCTCGCCGGGCTTTGCGGTAGGGCGCGGAGTTCTCTTTTTTTCTCCGAGACGTCCCGAGGGGAAGGCCTCCCCTCCCCAGGAAGGTGTGGTCGCTTGGTCGTCGCTCAGTCGGCGAGGCCGGCGATGCACGCGCTTTCCGGGTCCTCTCAGAGAAGACGATCTCCATGACTGATAAAACGACTCACCACGCCGTTCGCGGTCGGCAACGCGCTGCGCGACCATCTGCATGACGTCCATCGGCTCATGGCCGGTGTGGTCGTGCCAACGGTGCGCGACATCCAGGAAAATCCGACACGGTCGTTCGACGACGACCGCATCCACGGTCTCCTGGTCCTGATCGCGCTTCTGTCGGGCGCGCTCCTCCCGCTGGTGGCGGCGGCGCTCCAGGACGTGGGCTGCGACAAGGCAGCCAGCGAAGACTGACCCACAAGCGATGCCGGGCGCTACGCCGGCATCGTTCCTTCGCGCAGCACACGAAATTTCGTCCAAGGCAGCGCCTGGGAGCCTCACTCCGAAAGAGTCATCATGACCTATTCCTACCGCACAATCGTCAGCACGGCAGCGACTGGTATCCCACCCAACGGGACCTCGATCTCTACGCCGACCTTGCTTGTGCCCTCGGCGGCCAGCCGTGCGGACCGCTATTCCGCTATGTCCGGGGTGGCGAGCACCTGGTGTTTCTCCACGAAGCCGGACGGCATGAATGGGGTCGGGTCATCGCAACCGCCGAGCGGCGCTGGCGCGATCTCCCGACCCGCGGGCCGATCGCGTCCGACGGGACCCACCTGGAGAGCCTGCCGGAGCGCCTCGTCTATGAGACGCTCCGGCCGTTGGTCGACCGCGAGCCCGCACTGGCCCTTGATCTCCATCCGCGTCTGCCTTCGCGCGGCGGCGCGCATTGGGCGGACTTCGCCATTCGGAGCCGAAGCGGTGTCTGCTACGTCGAGGTCGTCGGCTGCTGCGGCAGCGATCGTATCACGCGCAACGCCGACGAATCCTGGGACTGACGCAGTTCGAGCGCGGGAGGCGGTGTATTCGGGCCTCGGTATCACGCCCCAGCTTGTCTTTCTCGACGGCATCGCCGACCCGGCACAACTACAGACGATGTGCGCACGGGCAGTAAACGCCGTCAGTGAGACGCGTCATCGATTTCCTGACGGCCGGCCGCTCGTGCGTGTCTGTAACGCTCAGGGCCGGTGGCACCGAACGTCGGACCACGCGTCTGGCGAAACCTCTGAACAGCAACCCAGGCGATCAGCGGCGCAGCGGACAGCATCAGACCAGGAACCTGCAATGCACCTGCCTCGAGCCCGAGAATGCACAAAAGGCTCCCGGCCAGCATCGCGTCACCGCCTCTAGCCGTCCACGGGAGGGCGATCTGGCCTTGTGCACGTGGACGCCCGCGTCGCCGTCGAGGGGACTGCGCGGGCGATGTCAGTGCCTCGTTGAGCGGCGCCCCCTGGGTGCCGACACGTTGGGATCGGAGCCAGTTATCGAGATCCTGGGGCAGGTAGTGGATGGAGCGGCCATCGTGCACGGCGACAGGGCCGCGTCCCCGTGATCGGAGCTTGCGCCAGGCGTCGTAAGTCCTGCCGCAATATTGTGCCGCTTCCCAGTCGCGCAGGGCGCCGATTGGTAACGTCGGATCACGTTTGAACACCGTCCCGCACCCCGTGCTGTCTTCTACGAATGATCAGTGCGGTATTGATGAACTGTTGTCAACGTAACCAAAAAAACCGAATTGTTTTTGCAAAAACGTCCTTGATGCCATCTTCATCGGATGTTGTGCGCTTGTGGATAGCGACCCTCGCTGATGTCTTCCGGATGTGAGGCGGTTCCTCAAGGGCGCCATGTCTCAAATGCATCGACGATTTTTTTTATTAAAAAACGGTCATGAATCCTCGGGCCCGGCTGAGCCTGTGTCGTAGATAATTCCGAGCAGTCGTGCGCGGGCTTCGGCGTCTTCCGCCAGCTTCGACATCACCGGCTGATAGTAGCGATCCAGCGATTTCAGATCGCGGTGGCCGGTGACCCGGCACAGATCCAGGGGATTGGGGAACAGCCGCGCCAGACGGCTGGTCGCCTCGTGGCGCAGATCGTGAAACGTCAAATCGGTCAAACCGGCACGGGCAACCAGGCGGCGGTACCGCACTGAGAACGCCTTTTCATTGCCGATCTGGAAAATCACATCGTCCAGGTCGGGAGGTTCGGCGTACATCCCCAGCTTGTCTCGAAGCAGGGCATGCGCACCCGGCATCAGCGGCCGGATCTCCGGGCCAAGCTCCTCGGCAAGATGGTGGTCTTGGTGCGCTCGAAAGCAATGGTCCTGGCCTTGAGGTCAACGTCGCACCAGCGCAGAGCGCAGGCTTCGCCCAGACGTGTGGCCTGCTCGATGGCCCAGCGTACAAGCCAAACATCGTCAGGATGCGTGTCGGAGGTCAGGGCGGTGAGGAGGCGGGCATATTCTCCCTCTGCCGACCTGTCTCGGCTGAAGGGGGCGGGGCGTCCTGCAGGCGCCGATTGCGCTTGCGGTCGGCACCGGCAGGACGTTTCACTAGTCGCCCGGAGGCAGGATTGTTAGGGAGTGCATATCCCACTCACTCATCGCGTGCTGCAGGATCGAGGCGAGCAGGTTCAGCCGCTTGACCACGGTCGCGGGCGCCAGTGTCTTGCCCTGTCGGTCACGGAACCCCCGAACGGCTGCGATCGTGAGTTTAGAGAGTTTGAGGCCGGCGATCGGGTCGTCCAGCAGCGCGGGGATATGGCCTTTGCGGTCCCGCTCACGGTGCGCCATGCACTGATCCCGATAGCGCTCGATCAGGGTCCGTAGCGTGGTGCCTTCAAGGACGCGGGTGTCGAGGTTGCGGCCCTCGCGGATCCTGACTGAGGTGTCCTCCAGCCAGGCTTTGGCAAGGCGGGCGGAGTCGAACGTCTTCGTGACGCGATGGCCGCTGACGAGCTTGCGTGCGCGATACTGCTTTGGGCCACGGCAGGTGACGCCATCGGGCAAAGGGCGTCCGGTCGCAGGGTCGGTGACGGTCTCGGAGGTGCGTGTTCTGGCATCGGCCCGATCCCCTTTCGCGCTGGAATCGGGATTGGACCAAAATTGGACCAAATTCGCCATATTGATTTTGTGATTTACTGGCTTGTGTTTCTTAAGTCTCTGTAGAAACTAAGAAATTAATTGGTGTCCCGTACGGGATTCGAACCCGTGTCGCCGCCGTGAAAGGGCGGTGTCCTAGGCCTCTAGACGAACGGGACTAAAGGCGTGGCGCGGGGGATAGCCCGGGTAGAGTGAGTCGTCAAGCGCCTATCGCCAAAATTGTCAGACAAAAGCGGCATCAACGACAATCAGGCTCAGAGTTTGGCGTCCGCGCCATGTTTCGGCACGCAACCAGCCCGCGATATGGAGCAGCGGGCGTGCCTGATCGGTCAGCATCGATGTGAACGCCTTGTCGCCCGCGCGGAAGACGAGGCCGCGCAGGCGGGTGCCGCCGTATTCGTCCTGAAGCTGGACGCGCAGGGTGTTGCCGTCGCGGCCGATGGCTTCGGAATGCACGCAGCGGACATGCGCGATCGCCAGCAATGGTTCTTCATTGCCGCTACCGAAGGGGGCGAGGCGCTGGAGGTCTTCGGCAAGGGCCAGTGAGGCACCACGCAGGCTCACGGTTGCGTCCAGCGCCAGATCGGCCTGTGCGGGCAGGTCACGGGCTGAGGCCAGATAATCATCCATGAAGCGATGAAATCCGCAGCGCGCTCGGCGCTCAGCGAGAAGCCTGCCGCCATTGCATGGCCGCCGCCGCTCAGCAGCAGGCCTGCCTGCTGCGCCGCGATGATGGCGGCCCCGATATCGAGCCCCGGCACCGATCGCGCCGACCCCTTGATGATCCCGTCCGCCTGCGCGCCGACGAGGGCCGGGCGGTTACAGGCCTCGCGGATGCGCCCGGCCACGATGCCGACCACGCCGGGATGCCAGCTCTCTCCATGCAAAAACAGGGCCGCGTGCCCGGCCTCGGCCTGTGCGATCGCCGCCAGACGCGCTGCATGGAGGATATCGGCCTCCACGCTCTGGCGGGTGCGGTTTACGGCGTCGAGCTGTTCGGAGAGGCTCTGCGCTTCGGCAGGGTCTTGCGACATCAGCAGGCGCACGCCCAATCGGCCTGTGCGATCCGCCCGCCCGCGTTGATGCGGGGGCCGAACGCAAAGCCGCAGGTCATGGCGGTGGGGGCACCTTCCACGCCCGCGACCTTTGCCAGCGTTGCAAGCCCAGCCGTGCACCATGCCCCATAACGCGCAACCCCTGGGTGACGAAGGCGCGGTTCAGGTCGGTCAGTGGCATCACGTCGCAGATTGTGGCGAGGGCCACGAGATCGAGGCTCGCCAGCAGGTCCGGGGCTGGGTTCTCGATCGGTTCTGGGCGAACCAGCCAGCCTTCCGCAGATCGCGCATCAGCCCGATCAGCGCGAGATAGGCCACGGCAGTCGCGCAGATGCGCCCGAGGCCGGACTGGCAGTCGAGCCGGTTCGGGTTCACGACGATCGCATCCGGCAGATCATGGCCGTCCGGCTTGTGATGGTCGAGCACCATCAGATCGCACCGCGCCTTCAGCGGTTCGAGTACGCGTGCGGCAGCTGTGCCGCAATCGGCGCAGATCAGCAGGGACGCCCCTGTGCGATCATGGCCTCGAGTGCCGGGGCGTTGGGGCCATAGCCTTCGCTCATGCGATCGGGGATATGCGTCAGGACCTTCAGGCCCAGTGCCTGCAGCGTTTCGGCCAGAAGGGCGGTTGCACACGCGCCGTCCACGTCATAATCCCCGAACACACCGATCGTCTCGCCCCGGCGCACCGCGTCCGCCAGCCGGGACGCCGCCCTGTCCAGATCGGTCATGCAGGAGGGGTCGGGCAGGCTACGGCGCAGGCGTGGATCGAGGAATGCATCCGCCGTATCGGCGGTGATGCCGCGACCATGCAGGATGGAGGCCAGCAATTCCGACAGGTTTGCGCGCTGTGCGAGCCCGAGCGCCATGCGCCCGGTTTCATCCGGGACATCGCCGCGCAGACCCATGCACGATTGCTGCCGCTGCGATGAACGCCAGCACATGAGAATTTTCGGGGCTGAAAGGTGTTGAGCGCTCAAGAGTTGACCTTGGCTGGCGGTTGCGACAAGCTCGGGTCTGCCGTTCCTCGGGTAGCGCCTGACGCCTTGAGCGTGCAAGCCACAGTATGGCGGCATTCGCAGACCAAATCGAGAGATCGACGGGACGAAAAGCCAGGGCCACGAGTTTTGACGGCGCCTTCGAACATGGCTGCGCGTATGATGCGGCATCTCGTCCTTGCACGAGGCCCGGCTGGCCGGGTGGCGCTCGCGCTTTGCTGTGCGCTCCTGTGGCTGGGCGGGGCGCAGGCCTGGGCCAGACGCTTGCCTCGCGCCTCTATGCAGGCGAGCGGGGCTTGCCGAACTCAATATTACCCAGATCCTGCACACGGCAGGCGGCGCGCTGTTCGCCTTCACCGATGGCGGCACATATGTGTTCGATGGGCACAGCTTCCTGCGGGTCGGACCGGAGACCGGCTTGGCGATAATATGGTGTTCGGCGATGCGGCCCTGGGGCCGGATGGTCGCAGCCTTGTCGTCGCCCGGCAGGGAGAGGTGTTCGTCAGTGCCTTGCCGGTGCCGTTTCGTATCTCTGCCCTGCATTCGTGAAAGTCTCGCTGCCGGTCGGGCAGGATACAAGATCATCCGCAGCATGACGCCCTATGGCACGGGCATGATCGTGGCGCTGGGCAAGGCGCGGGCCTTCTCGATCTGGCTGACCTGTCAGCCCCCCGTTTTACCAGCGGGCCTTCACTTCTCATGCGCGCCAATGCGGCGGCGATTGCGCCTTTTGTCGTCTTTGCCGATCGCGATGTGCTGTGGGAGAGCCGTCAGGATGGCGCAATCTGTGCCTATTCTGCTGAAGGCGACCATTGCTGGGGCGCGAAATCCGGCCTGACGCAGTGTCAGTGGAGCGGCTTTCTGCCCGATGGTCATGGCGGCATTTATGCGCGCGCAGGCACGTTCATGGCCCATCTCGATCCGAAACGCGCTCAGGCCGCGGTCGAGACGATCCCCGATACGGCACGGGACTGGATGCGCGCGCTTTGTCCCTGCGGCTGGTTCGGCTGTTCGACGGCGATATTGCGACCCAGACACTGCATGGGCTGGCTGTGCGCCACGCGGGATGCTGGCGGGCCATGCCGCTGCTCGATGATGACGAGACGATCTCAAGCTTCGATGCTGCCGGGGACGGGTCGCTGTGGCTCGGGCTGCTCGGTGTGGGCATGCGTCAGTTCTTCGGCTACGGCATGGCCAGAACTGGGGCGTGCCGAGCGGGCTTTCGAGCAGTGTCGTCTGGAAGATCCGGCGTAATTCGTCCGACGGGTTGTGGATCGGCACGGATGGCGGGCTCGATTTCTCTCTGCCAGCGGGGTCGATCCATCCGACGGTGGAGCGGCGCGCCATCCAGACATTGAGTCCCGGGCGGCCCGGGTGTTCTGGATGGTGCTCGATCATACGATCCTGGAGCGTTTCGACACGACGAATGCGCTGCATCGTGATCTGCGGTTTGCGGATCTGCAATCCGTCGCGGCAACACCGCAGGGGGATGTCTGGATCACGACGGGGGCAGGGCTTTACCATCTGCGCGACGACGGCGTGCACGACATGCGGCCAGAGCTGGTGGGGGCCGCCGACCAGTCCTTCGGCGCTATCGTGATTGCGCCCGATGGTGGCCTGTGGCTGACGGGGGATGGCGCGTTGTGGCATGCACAGCCCGGCCGTGCGCCCGATGCGCTCATCACCGCTGGCCGGGGGGCATGGCACCCCGACCGGGGTGGCGCTCGATCGAACGGCGTCGTGTGGGTTGCGACGACGCATGGCCTGTTTGCCGTGTATGATCCACTGAGCGCGTCCCCGAAAGTCGGCTGGGTGGCAAGCGGGATCCTGCCATCGGAGGCGGTCTGTGCGCTTTTGATGGATCGCAACGGCAATCTCTGGGCTGGGACGTCCAATGGACTGCCGTGCGCCATCTGGGGCGCTGGTTCGTGGCGGGGCTGGATGCGGGGCTGATCGGGAGCGATATTCCAATGACAGCCTGTATCAGGATGTCGATGGCTCGATCTGGCTTGGATCGTCGCTCGGGCTTTCGCATCTGATCCGGCCTGAACATCGTGGCAGCCTTCGAAGCTGGATGTCTCGATCCAGTCCGTGCTGGTCAACGGCCAGCCCTATCATGGTCAGGTTTTGCCCCGATCGACCGACGACCGTGGAGCTCCGCGTGGGGCGCTTGGGGAAGCGCGCAGCAGTGCCGTGCATTTCGCTATCGCCTGCTGGGCGCGCAGGAAGGGGGGTCGATTTGTATTCCGATCGCCTCGTCTATCCGTCCTGGCCCGCGGGGCGTCGTCGGCTTGAAATCGTGGCCGTCGATCCGGCAACGCAGACCCTGTCCGCTCCGGCCAGTATCGATATCGACAAGGCGCTGCCCTGGTGGCTCAGCGCGTGGGTGATTGTCCTCGCGGGGGCCGGGTTTGCGCTGGTCGTGACGGGCATTCTCAAGCTGCGCACGCGTTATCTGCTGCGTCAGCGTGCGTCCCTCCAGCGCGCGGTGGAAGCGAAAACCGCTGATCTGCAGGCCGTGAACACGCAGCTTCGGGACGCTCACGAAGCCCTCGCCGACCAGACACGCCTGCTGACGATCCAGGCGCGACGGGACGCGCTGACGGGGCTTTTGAATCGTGGGGCGATGCAGCGGATATCGAGGCTGTTCTCTCGCGCGTCGATGCGCCGCCTTATGTGATCGTTCTGGTCGATATCGATCATTTCAAGGCAATTACGACCGTCATGGCCATCTGGCGGGCGATGGTGTTCTGGTCGCCCTCGGTCGCCGTTTCCTGCGGCGCGCGCAGGATGAGGATATTATGGGCCGTTATGGCGGGGAGGAATATATCCTCGCCCGTCCTTTCCGCGATGCGACAACCATTGCGGCTCTGCGCGGGCTCATGGCCGATGTCTGCGCGTCTCCCGTTGCGCGAAACGGTCTTGAAATCAGCGTGACGTTCAGCGCAGGCATCGCCGTCTCGCGTCTGGGCGAAACCTGGCAATCCGTCGTTGCACGTGCGGATGCGGCGTTGTACCGGGCCAAGGAGAGCGGTCGAAACCGGGTGATCGAGGCTGACGAACTGGCGTTGTAGCGGTGATCGCGGGGCCGGTGTGGCCTGCGGCCGGCCTTCTTTTTTGGAAAAAAGAAGCAAAAAACTTTTGATTGTTTGGAGTTTTATGGACGTTGGGTCCGTGGATTGAGCGGGTAGATGTTTTCTGGTTTTATTGAAGGAATACCCGGCGGTATCTTGGCTGATATTCATTGAAACCGATTGTCTGGAGCCTCGGGCGATGGAATAATAAAGCTCCAGAACAAATCAAAGTCTTTTTGCTTCTTTTTCGGAGACAAAAGAAGGCCGGCCGCAGGCCACTCACGCCAGCGGCCAGACCAGCTTCTCAGAAAAAAGGCGGCAAGCCTTACCCCTGACGCGTCAACGCCTCAGCCACGATTTCGCGCAGCGGTGCATGCATATGCGTGTTGGCTGCAACGATGTTCACGTCGTGATCGAGGCCTCCCAGATCCTGACCGTTCTCATCCGTCGCATAACCACCGGCTTCGCGCACGATGATGAGGCCAGCCGCGCAATCCCAGGCTTCAGCCCGAATTCCCAGAACCCTTCATAACGACCGGCGGCAAACCCATGCGAGGTCGAGGGCGGCGGCGCCGAAGCGGCGGATGCCTGCAACCTGCGGCATCAGGGTGAGAGCACGCGCGCGAAGGGCAGGCGGCGGCTGGGGTGGACCTTGGCGAAGGGAATGCCGGTCGCGAACACGGATTCGAGCATGTCCCGACGGCCGGAGACGCGCAGACGACGCTCGTTGAGGAACGCTCCGACGCCCTTTTCGGCCCAGAACATCTCGTCGTTGACGGGATTGTAGACGAGGCCCGCGCCATTTCGATCGTGCCATCCGGCAGACGACGCTGCAGGCCGATGGAGATCGCCCAGTGCGGGATCCCGTGCAGGAAGTGGGTTGTGCCGTCCAGCGGGTCCACGATCCAGCGCCACGTCCATTATCGCCGCCCGAAGCGCCGCTCTCTTCCATCAGGAAGGCATAGCCAGGGGCGCGCGCGCGTCAGATCGTCGCGGATCGAGGCTTCGGCGCGCATATCCGCCTGGCTCACGAAATCGCCGGGCCCCTTCACGCTCACCTGAAGCTGCTCACCACCTCCGCGAAATCGCGCAGCAGGCGCTTGGCGGCTTTCTGGGCGGCCATTTGCATGACGGTCATGTGGGGGGAGAGACGAGGATCTGTGGCGTGCTCCTGGGGTTTCGGCTTCAGCGTTTGAAAGAGCGGGGGTCTTCTTTTTTTGGCAAAAAAAGAAGCAAAAACTCTCGTTTTTTCTGGAGCCTCGATGCTGCGGGGTCCGAGGCTCCTAAACGGATAAAGGTTTTCGATTCTTTCTTTCCAAAAAGAACGTCAAACCTACCGGTCAGATCTTACTTGCGCGCTCGACATAGGACGCATCATCCGTCCGCACCACGACGCGCTCGCCAGCCTCGATGAAGGGCGGCACCATCGTCTTGACGCGTGGAGAGCAGTGCTGGCTTGTAGGAGGAGGACGCCGTCTGGCCCTTCACGACTGGGTCGGCTTCCGTGATCTCCAGCGTCACCTGCGGCGGCAGCGTCACGCCGACGGCATCGCCCTCGACCAGCTTGACGTTGAGTTCCATGTTGTCCTGCAGGAAGGGGCTGGTCGCCGAACAGATCCTTGTGCAGATGGACCTGCTCGAAGGTCTCCGGGTCCATCAGGACGATGTTCTCACCTTCCTCGTAGGAATAGGTGTAGTCCTTGTCC
>NW_024428570.1:0-23589 GCF_017562075.2 Anopheles merus | reverse complement strand
ATCCGGATCAGTTGAAATGAGTCCGGATCAGTTGAATCAGTTTTGGATCAGTCCGAATGAGTCTGGGTCACTCTGGATCACTTCGGATCAGTTCGGATCAGTCCGAATGAGTCTGAGTGTCTGCGAACAGACGGCGTCCACGGGCCTGCCACGCCGGAATGCACAGTCCATGGCATACGATTCTATCTTCACGATTAACATGAGAGGGACAGAGCTTATACCCCGAACGTACCCTAAGGTATGCATGCTTCACTCATCAATATTTAAAGGCAAGGACACAAGGCAAAAGAGACAAAGAAATTACACGGCTACACATGTCCTCTAGACTGATCCGGTGTGATACGGACTGATCCGGAGTGATCCGGAGTGATCCGGAGTTATCCGGAGTAATCCGGAGTGATCCGGAGTGATCCGGAGTGATCCGGAGTAATCCGGAGTGATCCGGAGTGACTGATCCGGACTCGGAGTCGATGAGTCCGGAGGTTTGCTCGTGCGCACCCCCCCCCCCCCCCACCCCGCCGGTAAAACCGTCCGGAGTAACTCCAAGTCCGACTCCGAGGGTACCGGAGTCGGGTCGATCCGACACCGGTAAAAAATCGTATTTACCCATCACTAGTACGTGAACCGAAATGAATTTCATTTCAATCACGTGCTGGTGATAGCATCAGTGACATTTCGAAATTGATCACAGACAAACAAAGTCACACGTCACAACGACTATAGGCCCGATTATTAAACACAAACGGAAATGACACAAGACAAGTGCGTCAAGACAAACGGAAAATAGGTATGCATTTTGAAACCGTTCTGTGACAGACAAGTTTCGTTAATTTTTTCTTTCGTTAAGCTGTGTCGATGTGTCAAAATGTTCAAAATCAAAACAAAAAAACGTAAACAAGTTTATTTAAGACACGATCGTTTATCAAGCTAACAATCCTTGTTTAAAACATCGATATGATTTTATCCCACTTCGTAAGTGACGATAGCGGCAGTGAAGAAGAAACAACGGTAGATCTGGCAAAACAGCGCCGACTGCTTCGAAGTGTTTTCGACCCGTTACAGCTTTATAACCAAGCGTGAGTTAAGCATACGGATCATTTGTGCAAACCGCGTTATACATGTTTCATTTCGTGGTTGTTAATTCAGATTTAAGAAAAAAATTCGTGTGTCGAAGGAAATTTTCCTTGACATTCTGGCGGAGATCGAGCCCCCGCGAGTATTTGTTATTACTAAAAGTGTATGCAGTATTCTGTTCTGTTATCCGGCACTACAACCGCTTGCGGTCTTGGCCTGCCTCAGGAGTGTCCGAAACCGCTCACGGGTCTCACGCCTTCGTCTGCCAGTCCGTTATCCCGGACTTATGGTGGGACGCCTCCACGCCATCTTGCCACCTCAATTTGGGCCTACCACGCCTCCTCTGTCCTTGTGGACGGCCTAAAAGACTTTATACGGGCTGGGTCGTCCGTTTCGCGTATAACATGGCCAGCCCACCGGAGCCTGGCGAGCTTTATACGCTGTACGACAGTGAGGTCGCCGTACATCTCGTATAGCTCGTCATTATAGCGGCTCCTCCATTGTCCTTCACACATACGGGGCCAATGCAGTATTAGATGTGATAATTTCATGTGCGTATGCTGTTGGTTGTTGAAGCAGCCACTCACTGAAGAATTGCTGGAATCCAATGCTGTTGAACCACACCAGTGCGTGAGCCCTTCATCTTTCGACTACCATCGAAGAACACCAGAGGAGGAAATACAGCAGCTTCTTAACCCCAAACAGCATCACGTTACCAGTATCTCCAGCTTAATCGCCATTTGATGGATATGGCAGTAACACATATTTTTTATTTAAATGATAAAATTGATTATTTCTGAAATTAAATACTTATATTTTGTCGTGAAAGCAACAGCAAAACTGTTGTTGTGTTTTGGTCGGTCAAACAATCTGAGATTGGCGCCTTTCCGTGACAAAAAGCTGACGGAAGCAGTTTGACAATTATGGATTTCCGTTTGTGTTTCATAATACGTATCTTGCAGTATGCTTGTATGTTGTGAGTTTGTGTTTCGTCAAATTTTTTTTTTTCAACACACACAAACGGATGTCATAATACAAATCTTCCGATTTTGACAACTTGTCTTTACAATTTTGTTTTAATAATCGGGCCTTATGTTTCATCATCTGGGCCTGATCATCGCACTTGTGTACGTGAGTCGACTTGAGCTTCGTTTCAGTCATGAGCGTTGGTGACTGAAACAGTGATATTTGGTAGCACTGTACACAGCTAGCAATAGTCATTATTATGCTTATGCGGGCATTATGCTAAGCTTGACAGTCAGAGTATCGCGTTGGACTCAAGAATTCACATGTCGTGTTCAGCATGTCATGACGCACTTTTATTGACTATCAACAATGAGCATCAAGCTACCAGGATATGTTCATTGTTTTCGTTGGTGAAAATTCTCTTGATACTCATGACATTTTGCAGCACTGAACTCAAATATCCGCGTAAATCGAATTTCGTGGATTTCGAACCAAATACACTTGGTTTCTCGGTTCTTTTTATTCAATAGTTTTACTTTTAAACACTTTAAGCATTTATTTGATACGATTCGTGCCGAACATTAAGATATTTTTCGCTTGTAAGTGGTTAAATTTATTATAAAAAAAAAAACAATTTATACTGCATTGTACATTTCTTGCAGCAAATTTTTGGACATGGATTGGACCATTTGATCTGTCAAATTTAGAAAACCGCGTATGTCCGAATCCGCGTAAAACGAGACCCGCGTAACTCGGGAACAGACGTACACGCATACGTATGAAGAATTGTGAACGATCGGGGGAAATGTGTGAGTATGTGTTGATACGGGTAAGTGAGAATCATTATCCAATAATTATTTTAAGGTTGCTTTTTGTTTAACAATTAGAATTATACTCTGCAATTATCTCACACTGAGGATGTAGAAAATTTAAAAAAACCTAAAAACATTACACAAGTATAAAAAAAATCAATTTTAGTCCGAACAGTATAACGGGAGAGCGACTTTTGTGTCTGAAAACCCCGCTATTCCAAACGAAACAGTTTTTTTAGGAGAGCGGGTTTTTGGGGAGCAGATTTCTTCTAGAAGCACGGGAGAATGTACCATACATAAACCAAATGTATGATACACGCTGTCGCAGGTTGGAAAAACCTTCTCTATAGTTCTGCTATCGAGAACGATTTGACCGCACGAGAGAGAACACTTTTTCAATACAATACAAAAAAAACCGGTTGCAACGTGACAATGTCGGTTGGGACGCTCACGCCGTTACCCCGCATCCTCATAGGCATCGATAACTGCACATAACACGAGCCCTAAAAAGCGTGGATGGAAGATGCAATGAACCGGTCGCTTCGAAAACCCGCCTAGGGCGGTTTGTCTACGGGTTTTGCTCGGTTGCGAGAGTAAAGCCGGGTTACACAGGCAGCTCGTTTCAAAAACGCTCGTGTAGTTTTACGCCAGACGAACTTCTAAATACCGCTGTGAAGCAGTATCCTAACCTGGAGTCGATCGGCATTGACGAATCAGTATGGCCGCTGCGGTCTAAGGATGACTAAAGGGGCACTGACCATACTTGAGCGAGAGACGAAGTTCGACGGACAGCGATACGAGACGGGACTTTTGAGCATGCAAACGACTGGTATCTCCTCATCTTCCCGTGTTCGAAACTGCGGCCAAGGTGACGTATATGTAGTCACTTGTGATGACGTTTGGACAGCCTGCTCACCGACGAGCGCGCAGTTTGTTAGAATCGAAATGCAGAACGGTACAGGAAAGATTTTCCACGGCGGTGGATTGCATCAAAGAAGAGCACTATGAGAAACGATATGCTCGGCAGTGTGGAACAGAAGAGGAAGCATTCGTCTCTCGCTGGCTTGGTTCGCTATGTGCACGAGAAGGGTTGGTTTCGAGATTCGGAAATGGGCATCGAATTCACGCGAGATTAACCATGCTGCAAGCAGCAGCAGCCGACGGGAAGGACATCCAGATGGGAAATGATCCCCCTACCGAGAAGGTGTTGGGGATGTGGTGGGAACCGCGTCGGACACATTCACGTTTCGATTATCCCCAAAATATGATGAGGACTTGTTAGCTGGACGCAGGAGGGCGACGAAAAGCGAAATCCGTCCAGCGGACGGACTCACGTAACGTGCTGAGCTGGCTGCATCCGATCACAGACGTTACAATCAGTGCGTAGCGTTTCGAGTAGGCGAGCTGCTCGAAAGCACCGATCCGGAACAATGGCGCTGGACACCGACGAAGATGAACGTCGCGGACGATGGGACGAAATGCACAAAGTGCCGGACCTGTCGGCACAAGGGCGCTGGTTTCATGGCCCATCATTCCTTTGGGAATCAGAGAATGCGTGGCCTGCACATATTGACGCAAGAAGAGACACACCAGAGGAGCTTCGGAAGAACGTACATCACCATCGAGTCGTGGAATCGCTCGTTGTACTCGAACGGTTTTCAAAATGGAATCGGATGTTACGAGCTGTAGCGTTCGTTATTCGCTTTGTGGCCAATATCCGCGCCGCATACCTAAAGAAATTGGCTCACTAACACAGGAAGAGCTAGCGGAAGCTGAACGCGTGTTAATTCGGCAAATACAAGGCAAAGCATATGACAATGAAATCACCAGTCTGCGAAAACAGGCCATACAGAAAACACCCGTGGAAAAAAGGTATCGCGCGAAGCAGCAGCATCTACAAACTTACGCCTATCCTGGACGACCAGGGGATATTGAGAGTCGGAGGCTGGTTGGTAGAAGGCACAGGCATCAACGAACACTCACGGAACTAGTGATGGGCAAAACGGCTCCGAAGCGGAGCCGGCTCCGACCGGCTCCAGACAATTTCGGAGCCGGCTCCGGAGCCGGCTCCGCATCCACGGCTCCGAGCCGGCTCCGCACCAACGGCTCCGGAACCAGCTCCGGCTCCGACGGCTCCGCACCAACGGCTCCGAAAAACGCACCAACGGCTCCGAAGCCGGCTCCGCTCCGATGACTTTAACACAATGGACCAAAAGAACTTTTTCAATGAAGTTTCAATCGAGGAAATCCGTAAATAGCGGAATAGGTCATGTTTAAAAGAATTTATAAAAAAACCTCGATTAGTTTTGAATATTGTTAAGAAAGACGAGACAAACGAATGCTACACAACGTCATGCATGTCAATACTGCATCACATCGTGTGTTAGCTTCCACACGTGCGAGAATATATATTCGTTTTTATTACGTCCGCAGCCGTTGGAACAGAGCCGTGAGTGCAGAGCTGTTAGTCCGGAGCGGCTACGGAACCGTTGGTGCGGAGCCATTGGTGCGGAGCCGGCTTCGGAGCCGTTGGTGCGGAGCCGGCTCCGGAGCCGTCGGAGCCGCAGCCAGCTCCGGAGTCGTTGGTGCGGAGCCGGCTCCGGAGCCGTTGGTGCGGAGCTGGCTCCGGGAAAAAATCGGAGTCGGCTCCGGAGCCGTTAGTCCGGAGCCGGCTCCGGAGCCGTTGGTGCGCTCCGAAACGCCCATCACTACACGGAACCCGATCATCTTACCTCGTCAAGACTACGGAACTGACCTGATAATTCGAGAGTATCACGAGCGCTACAAGCACGGCAACCACAACACCGTGTTAAGCGAATTGAGGACACGGTACCATATTCCGAAGCTACTGGGGGAGTATAGACGCGTTAGGAAAAGCTGTCAGAGGTGAAAAATCAACAACGCGAAGCCAGAACCACCACAAATGGGTAACTTACCGCCACAACGTGTCGCAATTGCTCAACGTGCATTTTCGTTCACAGGTATCGACTATTTCGGCCCGTTTTTAGATGCCGTCGGTCGGAGAGAAGAGAAACGATGGGGAGTCCTAGCTACTTGCTTAACGTCGAGAGCTGTCCATCTCGAGGTAGCAGCTTTCCTCACCACGGCGTCGTGCATATTAGCGATTCGACGGTATGCCTCTGGAAATGATCAGCGCTATAGGTACCAACTTCGTCGGAGCTTCGCGGGAGCTGAGAGAAGCGTTGGAGGAGGTTAATCATGACTCGCTGATGACGGAGTTTTGTGGACCTGAAATAAGTGGACCTTCAACCTGCCTGGAGCACCTCATTTCGGCGGCTACTGGGAGCGTTTGGTACGTTCCGTAAAGAAAGTGCTTAATCAGTTTATCTTCCCCAGACGACCTACGGATGAAATAGTGCTGTCAACAATCACGAAAATAGAACTCATCATACATTTACTCACCTACGTGTCCCTGGACGATGAAATGGCTCAACCTATAACACCGAACCACCTGCTTCTCGGAAGCTCCGATGAGAGCAAACCACCGACGGTTTATTGCGATACTCCCGTTGCCATTAGATCGTCGTGGAGAATGGCACAACATGCTGCGGATTTGTTTTGGACCAAATGGGTAGGAGAGTACTTACCTACACTTATCCGCCGGGCCAAATGGTTTGAACCGGTGCGGCCAATCGAAGTAGGGGATTTAGTCGTAGTGGCAGACAACAATCTTCTCGAAATTGTGGCCTAAGGAACGAATTGTGGCAGTAAGTCCTGGTAGGGACGGACACGTAAGGCAAGCCACCGTTGTACGGTCTATGGAACATCCCGTCAAACATTGCGAGGGTTGCGAGTAGTATCATCTGCTCGAAATCTAAGGCCGGGCTACATTGATCGTACTCCATAGCGTAATTTCGATTTTCACTAGCGCATCTGGCGGAACATTAGAAATATAGATCTCATTCATCTAGTGTATACATTTGCTTCATGTAGTGTATAGAGTGTATGGTAAATTTAGTTCAGTTAGTGTACTTGCTTATTGATAGACCTATTTTTCCAATTAATCATAATAACACACTTTCTTCTTCGATTATGACATCAAATTGCCGTTTAGGTCGTGTGCGGCTGTGTTTTGTGGAAACAACAGTAACACTGTAAGCAACGGGGCATAGATATTGTTTTCCATAGTTTTTCTTTCCGAACGATTTATATTGGAAATGGATACAGTTTTGCGACCGTGATGAAAATTATACACTGAACAAAAGTGCAGCGATTTGTTCTCAACACTTTCGAATAGAGGATTATCAATTGAGCAACGCACCGCTCTCAAGCATTCCATATAATATTCGACGTTTACACTAAAAAGGAATTAGCTTTGTGTTAACATTCATGATCCATGATTCATGATGCAAGCTAATTTTTATAATAATCCTGTTCAATCATTTTTACAGCGATCTCAACTGTGGTTAATAAAAATATTGACCCGGTCGAACAAACAGAAAACACCGAAACATGGTGCAATGTAAACGTTTTTGAACATGACATGGTGCAATGTAATCGTTTTTGAGCATGATTACAACCCACCCAGTTATAATGCCTTAACGAAACATTGAACGAAAACATAGGTAATGAAAAGGAAAAAATTTGAAATTTATGCCAGGGTATATTGGAAGACATGATAAGATAAGTAGGTACTTTATCACATACATAGGAGCCTAGAGATCGTGAATGCGTCCTAAGTTTCGATGAAATGAAAATTTGCAAGATGATGGAGTATGGTAAGGCTGCCGATGAAGTTGTAGGGCCATATAATTACCGGCAGGTAGTTATGGTAAGAGACCTTTTTTAAATGGAAACAACCCGTTTTCTTCGCGTTTGATAACAAAATGACAAAAGACATGATAGTCACTTTAATTCAAAAGTTAGCTGAACAAAACAAGTTGTTGCTATTGTTAGTGACAACTCGTCTTCTAACTTAGGTTGCTGGAGAGATTGGGGGTGCATAATCCTACTGAACCTATTTTAAACATCCAAAAATGGATAAAAATGTATACATGTACCCCATGCACCCCATTTGCTAAAACTTTTAAGAAATTGGTTTATAGATCATGGATTTCTGTACAAAGAGCAGGCTATTATGCCGGACCTTCTATTTGACTAGGTGGCAAAACGAGATCAGGCATAGTTAACGCCGTTATATAAGTTAACAAGAAACCTTCTTATAATGACCTCTCATGAAAATCAGAATGTACGACGAGCCGCTCAAGATCTTTCGCGTACGACAGCTGTATCATTAAGACTATCCTGAAAATGACGAAGCCTCAAATTGGTAGATTTTATAGAAGTAGTAGACTTATGGTTCATCATATCTAATTCGTACACGCCTTTTGCAAAATTAGATTACAAGAAATCATTTAGCGGAACTTGGGGCAAGTGTGCCACCTTAAGCATTTCAAGTCATAACTAACTAAAACGTGTTTTTCAAAAGCCGATTTAAATCTCATAACCATTTTACATCTATTTCCTCACTTATAAATGAGTTTCGCTTGAAAAAAGTGCAAACAAAACAGTTTTTGAAGCGTTTTAAAAAGGGTCCAAAAAGACGTTGTTTTTTGGGCTATGGGGCAAGTGTGCCAGTCGTATGGGGCAAGACGGCCACCTGGTTAAAATATCCGTGTTTCTTAGATAATTGGAAATTATTACGTTTGTACCACTAGTGTATATATTCCTACATGTATTTAGTCACCAATGAACCCTTATTGACCACAAACTGAACCACAATATGGTTTGTTACTGTTCTGTTTTTCTGGCGTGGAATCCGCTCACAATAGCGCATCATTCCGCAGCACGCTACAACAATGTTTACATTTTTGACAGCTCGTGCCTATGAAAGATAGTGGCACACTTGCCCCAAATAGAGATGGCTCTTTTACCGCAAAAGTTGTAACTTTTTTGAAATTGAATTTTTCAGTGATAAAAAGAAAGTTTTTTTCAACTAACCCCACAAAAAATTTCACGCTTTCTCAGCTATACGGTGGTGTAAATAATTTCTTGTTTGATTGCATGATTTTTGAGAGCTGATTTGGTTGGATTTAAAAATTATAATATTCTGCTCAATTTGAAACTCAACATAAATCAGTTCAAAACAATGGGAAATATCAATTGGTCTATATGAAATTCGGCTCAGTATACCTAGTCATTGGAAAGCAACCAACTGTATACACAATTGATCATTAAACTAAAGTTTTTAAGGAAAATGCTTGGTGTCACTCTTGCCCCGTATGGCACACTTGCCCCAAATTCCGCTACTCTCTGGTTGGTTGATGTGGTTGATTTGAAGATGAAACGCAAGTGTGGTAAACTCATCTCCTTTGATCTTTCGCATGCTTTTGATCGCGTCAATAGGAATTTCCTTTTCAAAACCATGCTCTCTTTGGGATTCCATCCGAGGTTGGTATGGCTTTTGAGAACTATTGGTGAGTGGTCCGCATCCCGCATCCTCATTAATGGTCACCTCTCTCCTTCCTTCCCGATCCAACGTTCTGTCCGACAAGGTGACCCTCTTTTCATGCACCTTTTCATCATATACCTTCACCCCCTCATTGCCAGACTAGAAGGCATATGCTGCGACCAGGATGACCTGGTCAATACGCTGACGACATCTCGGTGGTGACTACCTCATCCAAAAAATCGAGTTGGTGCGTGAGGCTTTTGAAGCGTTTGGCAGAGTCTCCGGAGCCCGCCTCAACGTCGACAAAACCATCGCGCTCGACGTGGGATACACCACATCAAATGCCATTCAGGTCCCTTGGCTTCGTACCGTGGAGAAGCTTAGGCTCCTCGGTATATTGTTTACCAACAATGTAGAGAAGCTATGAGCCTCAACTGGGACCCGTTGATCCACCATTTTCGGCAGCTGGTGTGGCTTCATCGCGTGAGGGATTTGAACGTTGTGCAGAAGGTTGTTCTGCTTAACACCTTCCTACTCCCCAAGCTGTGGTTTGTTGCATCGGTTTGTGGCGCCCGTGCAATGGACATAGCGAAGGTGACCTGCACCGTGAACTCGTTCCTCTGGGATGGATCCGGAGGCTTCCGAGTTCCACTGCAGCAACTGGCGCTGCCACGCAACCGTGGTGGGCTTAACCTTCACCTTCCTGCCATCATGGCCAAAGCGCTGTTGACGAACCGGTATGTTGCGGAACAGGGGTGTCTACGAGTTGGAGGTCAGCACATTTCTTGTGCTGGGAATCCTCCGAACATCGCCGCTGTTTCGTCAACGTACCCGTGTCTGCGTATCGTCATACAGCAACTTGGTTATCAACCAACATCAGACGCCATCACGACACGCTGGATTCGCCAAACACTGACGGAAGTGCTACTTGAGCCGAAGGTAGTCTTGCAAAATCCGTCAGTAAATTGGCGGCTACTCTGGCGCAATATTCATCGTTCCTGTCTATCGTCCCTTCAACGCAGCACGCTCTTCTTGCTGGTAAACGGCAAGATCAGCCATGGAGAGCTGCTGCATCGAATGAACCGCGTCCCATCTCCATCATGTTCGGTTTGTCCTGCAATAGACACCCTGGAACACAAATTCATTGTCTGCAGAAGAGTTGCTCATGCTTGGCAGATTCTGCACCAGCGAATTAGCGTTGTAATTTCAGGGTGTCCGTCTTCATCAACGTTATTATTCGGTCTGTTGCGTTTGCTTGTACTAAATGGCATAAGTGCAGGTAAACGCAGCCATATCCTAAGTTTGTTTGTGAACTATGTCATCCACATCATTGGAAACAATGATGCTGTGATTGACATAGAAGTTCTGCGTTGTTAATTGTAAATATTAATGTTAAATAGAACCTAAGGACGTTTTTAATAAAACTTTAAAAAAATGGGTAGTTTTGAAAAAAAAAATCAAACCAATTTACCTCGTCCTCATCTCGCCTGCCATACAAATGACAGCGATTTGCGAGGACGTGCGAGGACTGGCACGGCATACAAGTTCACAGTCCCAGAGCCCTCGAATTAAAGAGCTTGCGAGCCTAGGCAGATTTTTCGCCCCTAATTGCAGCAGTTATAATTATAGCACCTCGAGAGCAGATATAACAGTACAAACTGTAGCACACAAAACACCTGCATTTTGTCATTTTATTTTGCAAAAATCCACAAAAAGTTTAAATAATGATCCTTTTGACCAATAACACCGCAAAAATAATAAGTGATGAATAAATGAAAAGATTATTTTAAAAAACATTAGATTTCGGGCAGATGATACTAGTCGCAACCCTCGCATTGTTTGACGGGTACATCAAATTCAAATAGGTTATACTAGAACGAATTAATGACATGGGCTTGAAAAAATCTCAAATTTACAATGCCAATGAGTCTGCCTTGTTCGTTAAGATGCTAGCATCCCGAAGTGTATTGCTTTCCAGTGAGACAAATCCTGCTGGATGTAAGGTTAACAAAATGCGATACACATTTATGCCGTGTAGCAACGCCGATGGCTTAAACAAATTAAATCTGGTGTTTATTGGCTTTTATCGCTTCCGACCAAAGAGTATCTACCGGTTGATTACTTCAGCTCAAAAAATGTGTGGATAACGCAAACCATCTTACGAGCCTGGTTCCACACAATTACATCCCGGCTGTAAGACAATTTTCTAATGATAATAATCTGGAACCTAAGGCGTTGCTGGTTCTTGATAATTGCACTGCTCATCATGAAGCGAACTAAGAGCTGACATCAGATGACGGCTTTATAAAAGCATTAAAAATTTATCTTTTTTATTTCCCTAAAATCCTATGGTACAATGAGTAACTCTTCAACCATATATACTTCTCTGCCAACTGAGGAGAGATATAAAAATAATTTACCACATTCCATTACTAAATTTATACTTTTTTCAACCAGGTCATTTTCACCAGGTCAAACGTGACACCTTTGTGTCAACCAATGGACCAATCCTTCATTAACTGCATTAAAATGAGCTATAAAAGAAAACTCATGCTCAAACTCGTCCTAGAAGATAATGACATCAAGTTCGAAGACCGACTAAAAAAAATCCTTTAATCAAAGCATTGAGTGGTTAACAGCAGCATGGGAAGATGTTAAAACTTCAACGATTGAAAATTCGTGTATGAAATTGATTGGCAATTTGCCTGGCAGCGAAAAGTCTCCCGATGAAGAATTGGACGATTAACGAGCTGATCTAATAGCTCTTTAAAAGGCTATGGACAGTGAAACATGCACCACGACATCAAGTGAGGAAATAGCATCATGGAAATAAGAACGACGACAATTATAATCCCGATTGGCATTCAAGCATGGTATACAGCGATGATGAAATTACAGGGTTTTCCAAGCCACTTCAATGTTGAAACTGAAAATTTCAATCATGTTAAATGTATGCTGAAGGCTGCACGGGTGAATTCAAGTCTGAAAAGCCAGTTCAATACAAAAAGTTTTGTTTTCAAAATCGTTAAACTATTTTTCAATATCGGTATAAGCCATTTCGATCTGTCAGTTTGGCGGGCTCTCGCCACTATGGGTTAGAAAGAAATAAATTACGTCAAAATGTTCAGTGAGCGAGGTTTTCTGCATCATCCCAACGAATACAGTATAGAAACCATCAAATTAACAAAACTATAAATAGTTTTAATTTGTTTTAATGAATTTAATAATTGTTGTTTGCACGTTAAAACACGTTTTCAATGCTAAAAGAAAGCAAACCATCAATCATTGAACATTTTGACGTATTGCATTTCCTTCTATCCCATAGTGGCGAGAGCCCGCCAAACTGACAGATCGAAATGGCTTATACCGATATTGAAAATAGTTTAACGATTTTGAAAACAAAACTTTTGTATTGAACTGGCTTTTCAGACTTGAATTCACCCGTGCAGCCTTCAGCATACATTTAACATGATTGAAATTTTCAGTTTCAACATTGAAGTGGCTTGGAAAACCCTGTATCGACTCGGTGCTGAGTGTCAATACATCATCTGCTCAGGATGTTGTTTCAGATGAAGGTTTCAATTAAACTTCGTTAGATTTATCAACAACTGATGAATCTTTCACCCGACCTGCAATTTTCGAAAGCAATAAAATGTATAGATTATTTAAAAAACTTTCTCCATAATTATGCCATATAATTAGGCCCCCTTAAGGCTTTAAGGACAAAGCTTATCGAACAAGAATGGAAAAAGCGAACATTGTAGTGTAAATGTATAGTGTATAGTAATTTAAATGTAAATATTTAAGTGAGATGCAAGGACATAAGATTAGATAAGTCTGGTTAGCTTAATCGGTGATTTATTACTATGTGATTCACAACTGAAAGTGATATTAATTTAATAATATTTACAGCCAGATTTTATTTCTTCTTATAATAACGAATCTTATAATAAGTAACGAATTTAAAAGAAAACCAAAAACTGCAAGTTTTTTTTTAACTTTTTTTTATCAAAGTGAGTTGTAAATCTATCATATGTTTATAAACCTACGTTAATGTGCACTGCGTGATATTCCGGATGTTTTAGGTTTGCAGTACGAAGAGATGGTAAACACGCGATTGGCATCTTCAGCTAATCTTAACCGCAACATTGTGGCCATTCCACAGCGCGTGCTTAATGATCATAACCCGCTGGCAAACAGGTTAATGCATGCGTTTGAAAGAATATCGCTTCAAGATGAGCTGCGGTTCCATATACTTACCCGTTTGCCCGGTATCGATCAATGCCAGTACAATAAACCGACCGAAGATGAGGTTGGCGGTATTTTCGTGTGTGGTACAGAGAGCGAGCATGATATTGTGTTGCAGTGTCGTACCACAGGGCGCTTGCAGGCAATATTCGAAACCCAGCAGCAGTATGATGCTATGCAATTCCCACTGTAGCATATCTGCTATACAGAACTTGTTATAAACCACACTATCAGCTATAGACGTGGGCGTGGTTTACCTCATGCGCACTTGCTGATGATTTTGGCCGAAGATGACAAACCGCAAACTCCTGATGACTATGATAAGTTTGAGTCCACCGAGGTACCAGATTCAGTTATGTGTCCGCAGCTCTATCAAACGGTGCAGACCTGTATGATGCATGGATCGTGTGGAGCTGCCAATCCTGCAGCACCGTGCATGAAGGACGGCAAATGCACTAAAGGATTCCCCAAACCTTTTTGCGACCGGACACGAAGCACGGAAAATGGGTTTCCATAGTATCGTCGACGAAATAATGGGCGTACTGTGAATACACAACGAGTTGAACTAAGCAACCAATACGTTGTACCGAACAATCCGTGGCTAAGTCATAAATACAACTGCCACATTAACGTGGAGGTGTGTACGTTGATCAGCAGCGTTAAATACCTGTATAAGCACATTTATAAAGGGCACTGATGAGTTAGAGATTAAATCTGGTGATATTCAGCGGATTTGCTTGTTGCAAAAAACACAACTCGCTCCATTTACAACTTATGTCACTCTCTTTTTATTTCATCGGTTTTGTTTGTTGACTTTCGCGGCCTGCATGGCAGTTATCTTGATAAATTGTAGTGAGTCGCAATTTGCTTGCGTTGATCATTTATAACGCCGGTTTGAGTTGACAGTTATAGTGTGGCGTCAACAGGCACGATAGATTGAATGCAGCATTAGACATGCGTGATGAAATACAGGCTCACGTTGACACACGTTACATGTCTGCAATGGAAGCAAGCTTACCGAATTATGCGATTTGAGTTGCAGGCTAATACGCACACCGTCATAACGTTGCCCATCCATCTGAAGCATCAACAGAACGTGTACTATCACCCGGGTAAATCTGCAGCTACTATTTTGAACCGGAGCAATCATGCCATGCTGACCCAATTTTTTATTCTTGCGGCAAATGAAGACTTTGCCAAGACGCTGCTATATCATGATCTGCCAATCTTTATCGGTACTGCCGTCCCAAGCCGAGCCAGCGACAACCGTGGCACGAAAAGGGCCAGAAACAGTGGTTTCGCCAAGTTGCGCCATCTATTTGCAATGATACTATCGTCTGGGAAGCAAAACCCGCGCCATTAGTGGGAAAAGTATGCCGTGCACTTTTGCGAAGGCTTTCTTCGATAAAATCGCGAACAGTACACCGCAGAAGAATCAGACTTGAATCAGTTGCTACACGATATTGAGCATTACCGTGCACTGGTTGAGGTCGATCGATTTTTGAGGAGTACTACACCAGCAAGGGATCTTACCTGTTTCCCTGGTATGCCACAGCTCGAAGAATATGCGCAGGTTCAGATGTTCCTAGAAAACGATAATAATGTCATCAACGAGCTCATCACCGCCGAACGATCGTATGCCGTTAACGACCTCGATGGAACCCTTTCTTTTTACCTTTTTTTTACCCTACACCATTTGAATGCTGATCAACGCAACGTATATGACACAGTCGTAGCGGCTATCGATCGGTCAGTGGCAGATAATGTAGACGATGGTCCGCGGGTGTTCTTTTTGGATGGACCCGGTGGTACGGGTAAATCGTTCGTTCTTGACAAAATTCTCGGATACACGCGTCGTCAATCGAAATTTGCACTCGCCACAGCATCGAGTGAAATACCAGCACTTTTGCTTACCGGAGGGAGAACAGTACACTACACCTTCAATCTTCCATTCGATTTGAACGAAAACTCCTCGAGCGCTATCCCTGTACAATCGAAACGGGCACAACTGATACGGCAGGCAACATTGATCGTTTGGGACGAAGCTTCAATGATTAGTCGGTACGCGCTCGAACCAGCAGATCGAACACTGCAAGATTTTACGGTATTGAATTTACGGGAACGTCCATTCGGTGGAAAGGTGCTACTACTCTCCGGAGACTTTTGACAAATTTTACCAATCGTACCGAAGGGTACGGATGCACAGGTCATCAATAAATGTATTAAAAAAAAGTACACTGTGGCAGTTGTTTTCAAAGCTACGATTGTGCGTTAACATGCGGGTACGTACGGTGATTGCGCAGGATACTGCTTTCGGAATTTCTGGTTTATTAAATAAAACTGTAACTAAATGTGTGTCTTACTCTGTTTTTATATTCTAGTTTTTATTCACTTGATTTCTTCGCTATCTATATGTTTTTTCTGTCAAAAAACACGCGGCCTCTCTCCAGTAGTAAGTCCGCGCTCTTGTTCGTGGGTTTGCACCACACACCTCAATCTATATAACGCGTATGTATGTATACGGCGCTCTGACTGCTGTGTTGTTATCACACAGTCTGCTGTGTGATAACCCTAGCGTTAACATACGGCACATAACGCGCACCTTGCCAGTGAGCTGCAAGAGTTTGCCAGTTTTCTGCTCCGTATCGGTGAAGGGCAACACGGTATATTCGCAGAACTGACTCATGAGCACACTTAGCTACCACGGGATATGGTACTACCTCAATCGATGAACCCACTACACGGCATACAATCGCTGGTTGCTCGAGCTTACCCCAATATCAAACAGTGTAGCCAAGATCCGGCCTATTTTTCTGATCGAGCAATTCTGTCGCCCTCAACGTCGATGTGACCACATCATTAATTTGGTGTTAGAGCATATCCTAGGGCGTGTAAGGGAATACCGTTCTGTCGATACGCTGGTCAACTCAGAGGAGCACGAATATTTGCAGTTGCCGTCTGAATATCTTAATTCACTCAACATCAGCGGGATACCTGTCCATGCTCTGCGGTTGCAACCATCGGTTCCAGTGGTGATTCTATGGCGAAACCTAAACTCGGACATGGGGTTGTGCAACGGCACGCGACTGCAGATAGTACACATGAAAGCGAACTGCATTCATGCCAAAACACTGACAGGCGTGCTTCTCAATGAGCATTAGCAAGGCACAAGGACAATCTCTAAATCATTTGGGTATATACCTGCCGAAACCCGTTTTCGCACACGGTCAACTCTACGTTGCACTATCCTGTGTGAAATCACGCTCCAACATTGCCATACTGATACCTAATTTACAACGCGAAGATGATGAAGGTGTTGCGACAAAAACATTGTTTACAGGGAAGTAGTTGGCGATGAAACTTGTAAGTACCAGTAACTTTAAATCAACCATTTCTATCGCAATATTTATTTCACCTGTTGTCAAACCAACAAACACTGCAATGCATATTATGTACATGTACAACTATAATGAATGCTACTTTAATGCTCTAATATTCCAATCATTAATCCGTTTGCTCTCTACTATCTTTTTCTCTTAAGGTTTTTGTACCCAGGACGATATAATTGATCCTGAGTCGACTGTCAGTAAAATCAACACCTAATCAATTTTTTCCAATGAAAACATCATCTTACGATTCCAATGCGACTACATTTCCTTTATGTTTACCAAAGCTTGAATGAGATATGCAGAGATTAGTTTTTTCTTGTGAGTAAAACGATGCTTCATTATTCCTTCTGTCTTCCCGATTATGTTTATTTTTTTATTTTCGTCTGACAGACACTAATATATTGATAATGTTTCATCAACCGAAAACACCGGTGGTCTGTTATGCGATTGTGCTTGGTAATGCTTCCAACTGCAGGTAAAAAAGCATCATCAATAAAACTCATTTTATTATTGTACGATTATAGAGCAAAACGTTACGTTTGCGTTACATTACGTTTCAGCTACCCATGTCCGTTCAATATACTCCTTTTGTTACTTTTCTTAGCCTTGACCGTTTCATGGACAATTTGCAGGCACTGCAAGCGTACGTCCGGAAAAAATGTTAAGGCCGGGCTACATTGATCGTACTCGAAAGCGTAATTTTGATATTCACTAGCGCATCTGGCAGCGGCTGACCGAAGCATTTTGCCAAACAATTTGGAGCCGCTCCAGAAAATGCGTTATTTTTCCATGTTTTTCACTTTAACTGGACTGAAAAGCTTTATTATTGATACATAAACATGTTGTGCAAGTATTTCAGCCATTTTCGCGTCAAAAAACGATGAAAAAACTGCTTAATTTTGAGATCCGGCACGACTATTCCCTCGATGACTAAAAAAAGCTTCCACCAGCCGCCGCCAGATGCGCTAGTGAAAATCGAATTTACATTTGCGAGTACGATCAATGTAGCCCGGCCTTTATGAGACGCACCGGTCCTGCACGATGGAGCGTCATCATCTCCTTGGAGCACGATAGAGTGTCACCATCTTACACCAACGAGTACTATAAATGTTAGGTTTAATATTTGCTAGGACGTGCCGCTGTACAAACGTACCGTAGTAAAATGTACCACAGGCAAAATAGAAAGAACAGAAGGAGACAAGAGTGAGACAGTGACAAGCAAGCGACCAACAAATGGGTATAAAAGGAGGTGGAATTGGAATAAGGAGGAGAATTGTTTTGGCTGCAAGAAGAACAAGTGTCTGTGTTGAGCGTTTTCGATTCTTTACATAAATGCATCCCGAAGTCAAATTGTTTGTTTGAAGTTTGTGTCAGTTTTAATAGCCCTGTTACTGGGCGTCCTGGAGTATATATATATATATCTTGAAATTTCCGTTGCAAACCCTGTAACTGGGCCATCTTAAGCAAGTCTCCCTATACAAAACGAAGTAAGAGGTGACGCTTACATGTTATACTCACGCTACGCTCACGTTACGCTCATAGGTGACGATTATTCACTATAGAATCTCCATATACGAAAAATATACTCACTATCGAACGAAGTTGCTAACCAAATAAAGTCGTCAAAATAAACGACGGTTGAAAAAAACGACATCTGCTCGATTGCAGTATTTCATCGTCTAATTAACAATCGTAGTTGGCTAAGAGTCGTTTGTTTTCTAGTTACATTGAGGTGTGCCTGTTGTGCATTTGTGTATTTGTTGTGTCTTTGGCATTTCACTCAGGTACTTTATTATTACAAATATAAAAGTACACATAAAAAATATTAACAAGCACAATTACACATTAAAATACTCGGCCGCGCGCCAGCCGTACCGTGCCCTGCCGGTAGCCCTGCTCGACCGGCTGCTCGCAACACCTGTATTGCTCGAGCGCACGACACACACTCAGTGACACACTGTCGTCCCCTGGACATTGATTAGTGGTAGCACATAGACATGGGTAAGAAGAGCGGGAATCATAAGTTTCGATCGCTCCCATTAGTGAGCGGCCGCTGGCCGCTCTTCATTCCAGAAAAATATGATTCGCCCGCTCGCATAAAAAATATAAAAAACTCGTTTGAAACTAGTTGCCCTGAGACAAAATAAATAAATTTATAATACTGTCGGACTTATGTAAATAGCTGCATGTAAAAACAGTAAATATTCTTATTGTAGTTAAGTAAAACTAAAACTCAAATTAACATAAAAAAAAAAAACATCACAAGCTACTGTCGTCGACCCACACTGCCTATTCAAAACACACGTATAAAACATCGTAGAGCGCGAGCGCATCATATGTGCAAAACACACAGAGAAAACAGCCTGGCTTGCAAGCGCACTGCTTAACACTTTGACTGCCGGCCTGACGTCACAGTTTTTGAGTGAGCACGTAGCGCATGGCAAGAGAGCGATGAGAACGACAGTTTCTCTTGCCATTGTTATCAAGGTGGAATAAAGAGGAGGTGTCTTCTTAACGTTTGGCATGTTGCCATTTTGAGATTCAGTTTGACAACAGCCGTCGATATTGTTTACAGGCAGCAGCTACATTATAACGTGTAAAATGTCGATTTATGGAGGTGGATGCAAAATACGAATTTTTAATGCTAAAAAAATGTGTATTAAACGAAAACAATTCATATATCGTATCTAAATACCAGCAACATTCGTCGCATTTGACAACTGCCGTCGATCCTGGTTTTGTGCTTTTTCTAAAGCCTCGATGCCCATTGTTCTACATGACGACACCTCCTTTCTATCCACTTTGATTGTTATCACTTTTGTTTCATTGCGATAAGCGGCGTAGCACATGTCGTTCTCGTTCTCTCTTTCCTACCTATTCGTTCTCAAGAGAATCACTGAGCGTCACATCCAATGCTGAACGGTGAGCAAACCGTCATGCGAATTTATATGACACGGCGCTTGAAGTGTTAAGCAAAATACGTAGCGAGAAGATCAGGGTAGCTCGCGAGCGCACTGCCTATCCAAAATCCATGCATAAAAAAAACAGCCTAGCTCGCGAGCGCACTGCCTATCCAAAATCGATGCAGAAAAAACAGCCTAGCTCGCGAGCGCTCTGCCCATCCAAAATACGTAGCGAGAAGATCAGGGTAGCTCGCGAGCGCACTGCGTATCCAAAATCCATGCATAAAAAACAGCCTAGCTCGCGAGCGCACTGCCTATCCAAAATCCATGCAGAAAAAACAGCCTAGCTCGCGAGCGCCCTGCCCATCCAAATACGTAGCGAGAAAATCAGGGTAGCTCGCGAGCGCACTGCCTATCCAAAATCCATGCATAAAAAAGCAGCCTAGCTCGCGAGCGCGCTGCCCATCCAAAATACATACTGAGAAGAACAAGGTAGCTCGCGAGCGCCCTTTCTTCTCACTACGTATTTTGTCCAGGTAGCGCGCTCGCGAGCTAGGCTGTTTTTTTATGAATGGATTTTGGACCAAAGGTCGCTCATGAGCTACCCTGTTCTTCTTGCTACGTATTTTGGATGGGCACTGCGCTCGCGAGCTAGGCTGTTTTTTTTGCATGGATTTGGATAGGCAGTGCGCTCGCGAGCTAGGCTGTTTTTTTATGCATGGATTTTAAGCATCCAGGCCGCTCGCGAGCTACCTGATCTTCTCGCTACATATTTTTGGTAGCCAGTGCGATAGCGTGCTAGGTTGTAGAGTCGCTGATAATTGCCTCACGCTATGGTTTTTTTTATACAGGAGGACGGCTTTGCCTTATTGCTTAAATACTCACTATTATAATGATTTTTGTAACATTCGTTCACAGAGTGACATTTTTTTTTCTTCCTGCTTGATTATAGCCATGTCTAAAAAGATCATTATTTCATTTATGAACAAATGCCACGGATGAAAAAATGAGGAGCACAATTAATGAGATGAAAACTTATTAGTGGTTGTTGTGCTCCCATCGAAGATGTAAAATATGTGTATTTTGTGTATTGATTTTTTCTCACCATTAACTATATACAGCAATTATCCGCAGTACGCGATACTCGATATACGCGAATTCGCAGTACGTGATTGCTCTAAATTTGACAGCTCCATGTGTTTTTTGCAAATATTTTAATACTTTGAAATATTTTATGCTCTTTTTGGATTTCTTTAATGTTTTTTTGCATTTTGCATTGAATTTGTGCAAAAGATACCGGTTTTACTACAAAAAACTTAATGCAAAACTCTGTGGCGATATTTTTCAACCCTCGAACTGATAGTGTAAACTATTTTTCCATACAAATCCGCTATACGCGAAAACTCGAGATACGCTATTGCGCTCGGTCCCGTACGATAGCTATATCGGATAATGACTGTACTCTATTATTCGAGAACAATCTGCATTAATTAAGCAATGCATCACGAAAGATATTACCTATATATCCTGTCCAATTGCTAATATATGGCTAGCGCGAGCGGACGAATCACCGCTCGCTCGTGATTCGCAGTAAGCAAAAGAGCCAGCTCGCTCGAATCGTCGCAAAGAATCATTTTGCCCATGTCTACTATAGCACAACTACCACGGCAAGACCAGGGTTCGGCACGGCTACCGACAACAGTATTTATGAATGTGTATTCATGGTGTAGAAACTAACAAAGAAACCGAATTTTTTAGGCTTAGGCGGGGTGCCAAAAAATTAGTTTTATTTTAGGCGTTTTGTGGCTTGCTCTCTCGGTGAATTCGTTTTACTGAAAAGGGGCAGAAACTGCCGTTCGTTCCCTATTTAAACTATTTTTTGTCCTATCTGCGATGCGCTTGGCTGACAGTTCGGCGGAACCCTACAACGGTTACAACACATGGGTTAGCATCAAATTCTTTGAAAGTGAACAGGTCGAAGCGTTTGGAGTAAATTGACAGAAAGCTTTTGAAAAATTTTGACATTTAAAGTGAACATTGGGACTGAACGCCAACGAAAGTCGATAAAATTTATCCGATCGGTTAATATGCACGAATCCACCGGTGGAATTTATTTTCCACCGGTGGATAATTTTCTCCACTGGTCGATAACTCTTTCCGATTCCATTGGTTTTGCCTGTCTGTCAATCACACTTTTGTTTACATTTAGAGGTGTTGTTTTGCGGAATGATTTAATAGTAAATTTGGTTTATTTACGGACCTTCTTTGACACAACAACCGCTGTCGGTCAAGGCCTGCCAGTACCCACTAATGAAGTGAGCTTGGCTTTCAGTGACTTATTGTTACCATAGCAGGATAGTCAGCCCTACGTTACGGACCATCTAGTGAAAAATCCACACCAGAAGTGGCCTTAGACAGTACTGACTGTAGGCCTATTCAAACAATCCGGAAATATGTAAAACGGGTGGTTGGCTGAACGAGTTTCGATGAAACAAAAATCGTATGAGCTGGAGGACGAGGTTTGAATCCTTCTGAACTTGCCGCCTTCGCTGACTTTGTCATGTGCGCCCATCAACTCCAGCCACCTCGAACGTTGGATTCGTGAACGTCCGTTGGATTCGTGAACGTCCGTTGGATACGCTCTCGTGCGAAAAAATATAGAAACAATGCGAAATTATTCCGAGCAATAAGGAGTGTCCGAAACCTCTCATGGTCTCTCTTCCTCGCCAGTCCAATCCTGGCCTTAATGGCTGAAGCTCCATGTCATCTGTCCACTTAAATTTAACCTACTACGGCCCCTTCGCAATGGCGGTTTTAAGGGTAAGCGGATTTAGTGGCCGCGGAATTATATGGATATAAGTCCAGCATATATGGTGTGTACAGTAGTCTTATCGAGGGCCTCCGTGAACGATTTAGGCTCCATGGACGAAGGGGACTCATAGGGGTCTATAAACGATGGTATTTTGAGCAACACCCCCCCCCCCACCCTCCTCCAAAAATTAAAGTGTATTAGATTCAAATCCAAGTGAAGTACCCACCCCTCCAACCTTCAACACCTGGGTCGTTTGTTTCAATGCGTATAACCTGACCTGTCCACTGAAGCCAGTCATTATATCGGCTCCCCCATTGTGCTTATATAAATACGATGATGATTTCGTCAGATTTGATAACAATAAATAACTACGTTAAAATTGTAATCTATGTGATCGGTATAGATGCTATTCAAATTATACATATTGATTTAAAGGGATGAATAAAAAATCATCGAGTGACGCGATTGTCACGAGGCGTGGAACTTAGCGATGGGTGAGGCAATCCGAGCATTCCCGGGCTGTATCCATCCATTAGCGACCCCGAGTTTTTGGGGATAGTACAAGTAAGCACAACACCTTCGATAGGTGCAAGACAACGCAACGATTCCGACTGGAACCGCCGCTCCAAGGATATGAGTTGCTTACACTTTTTATACCTAGTGATCCTATGGTCTTCTCAATCTCGTTGCATTTACGTGTCGAAACTGATTCTAACATGTCATAAGGCCATAACATAAGATTAGATAAAAGAGAAGTATAAGCAGAAAAGGATATCTTTTGTTGGTTCTTATTTCTTAGCTTGAACTATAGAAACTAGATACCTATTAAACGTAAATTTTGTATTTTGATTGTTTATAAAAACAGGTATTATATGTTCTAAAAAATAATATTCTAGCTAAATCGAGTGATAAAACATCTCAATTAACTCAAACAGCGATAAAACATCCTTTTTTGCTAGAAATTAAACATGGT
>NW_024428569.1:0-23732 GCF_017562075.2 Anopheles merus | reverse complement strand
ACAGCGAAGCCACCATACAGACAAGCCGCACACCGTACACGACGGTCGATTTCGTTAAAACGGACGCGTTCAATCGGGTCCGCGCCGACTCGGAACTGACGCGCGCACAATCCCGCCTAAAGGATCAAACGTCCTAGATGCGACCAGCACATATTAAAACGCTTTTCGTCGAAGGTGTGTGCGCGATTCATATCCAACACATATTCGGTCTTCCGCATTTCATTGGGTGTCGCTTTTCCAATTTTTGCTTTTGCTACAACTCAATTCCCTCGAATGTTGGGAACACGGGAACATGATGGACTCGCTAACATATACGCACATGGAAAGACTGGTGGAAATGTAGCACGGGAGAAGGAAACGGAGCACGAATGGATGAAACTGAAACACTATTACTAGAAAAGGATACACAATACTACGCTAAGTGCAATTATTGCAAGAATTTCTGCCTTAACCTACTTCTTCCTACTTCGTAAGCTTTTCATTAGGGAACAGTTTGCGCATTGCGCAATTACTTTACGCAACTAGGAAATATCAAATTCATTCTCTATCTTCCAGCGAAAATACATGAACAAAAAACAGAAGAAACATATTGGAAATATGCTGTATACCGGTAACAAGCACATTATAAAGCAGTTTAGCAGAAGCACTCTAAACAATGATATGGACGCGTGGCCTCCCCGCGCCCGTATGCCTGTGATTTCGAAACACTAGAGAAGGAGCGTACGAAAACGGGAACAGTTTGGTAGAGATCGAGAAAAAAAGAAGGAAATTATTTACCAGAAGGAAGAGGAAGAGGTAGGTGGAAGCATTTACACGTAAAAGCGAACGAGACGCGATCGGTGATTGCATTTTTAACCGCAATTTAAGCATACAGCACAACCGGTTGAACAAAATACGGCGCTGTAAGATTAGGATAGGGCGATTACGGATAGGCATCCAATTATTATTTATAATTACTACTACAACGTGAGTAATAGACGACAGCACTTTCGAGGGGACACACACTCAGAGAGGCACAACGAACACACAAACCGCGTGTTTGCTTGTTGGTGGAGTGGAATCGGTTTTTGCTTCTTTTAAAGCAAAACGCTACACAAAACCAGCCGAAAAAAAGAAGCACAAGTACTGTTTCTTTCGCATTTTTACTAGTTCTTACCGTTTTTTTATACCTTTCTTTTGACATGACTTTTCATACCCGTGCATCATTATACAACGTGTACTTGAATGTTGATATTTTGTCTCGCAAAGCTCTTTACACTTTAATCGCTGGCCCCAAAAGCTGTTAACAGAACACGCGGCAAACAATCTGCGTGTTGTTTCCCCCCATTTTCCACCCTGTTTTTTTTTTTTTTTGCTCTCCGTGGGTCCCGTTACTCTCGTTAGATAGAACGTTTACACAATGTTTACTCTTATTTAGCGCAAATAAAACAATGCTACTGGACACTTTGAGCAGCAAAAAAAAAAGAAGACAGTTTTCTGTTAATTCATTATGATGAAAATGAGAAAAAACAAACACCATGCCGCCACCAGGAAGTGTTCTTTCTGTTTTGTTTTGTTTTTTTGTTTTTGTTTTTTTTTTCTTTTCAAACGGTTATTATACGTCGACATACATTTTGTTTTTTTTGTATAGTAGAATAGAGAGAATTGTTCAGGAAGGGGGACGATGAAGCGACAGGGGCTGGGCGTTGGAATTAGCGAATTACACGGTTGTTTTTTTCTTATTGTTTGATTTTCCTACGCGAGACCCTCGCTCTAACACTGTTACTGCATTATACTGCCACTACTGGAATGTAGAATCTTACGGACGCGGAATGTAAGACGGAGGGTTTGCTACTGTGTATTATCTCACTTTATAGACGCATTATTACACTAGACAGTAGGTGTAGTAGTAGTAGTAGTATTCGCTAAAGATCGGTTGACGATGATAAACCACCATTGCAGGTGAGCCTTATATACTGCACTGCACTCCCTTAAATCTAACAAATAGATGTGTACGGTTGTTTTCAGGTTCTAGCGCGTGTGTCACACAACCCACTCTCACAACTCCGCTCAATGAATAATGTAATCCTTCAGAAGTCTTGCTGCACATTGCTGCAACGAAAGGCGCATGACACAAAACAAAACAGCTTTAAAGTAACACACCACACGAAGTCGTCGTCTAACTTCCGGTACGCAGAAAACAAACAAAAACAACACACTCTACACCCAAAAAAAGCCAACAACTTAACGAAACAAACAATCTCGGTAACACGTGGGATGCTTTCCCCCCACCCCCACCCCCTACACGAAGCGCAAAACAATTCGGGGGGGAAAGCAGCTAAGCAGCAGAGGAGATCATCTGCTAACCATTACAATCGTTTCGATCTTAGTTGTGCTTTTACCAACCACTCTTCTAACTACTTCTTTACTTTCACTCTCTCGCTCTCTCTTTAGGATCTACTGTGAGCAGGCTACTTCACTGCAAACCACGCCACACATTCTTCGCCATCCCCATCGATAACCATTACTTTACCACAGCTTGTTGTGGTAAAACTTGAGATCAAAGTGGCCCCCACGGCTGGCTGCCGTTCGAGTGCACCGACTCGTTGTCATCGTGCAGGCTGCCCCGCGTGCCCGACTTCCCGATCGGCCGGTTGATCTTGACCGAGCCGAAGCCCTCGTTCTCCTCCTGGTCGAACTCCATCTTGCCGCTCGGCATGACCGCCGCCCCGACGCCGACGAACGAGATGTTCTTCAGCCCGGTGTTCTGCTTGGTGTAGCGGGCCGGCTTCCTGCTGCCCAGCACGCCGTAGTCGCTGCCGGCCGGATGCACCGGCGACGCCTGCTGGCTGACAGATTGAGGCGATAAGGACTGTCCCGGTGCGAGCCACCACCACCACCACCCTCCGTGTCGTCGTGCAGCTCGAGATGGTGCGGATGGAAATCGTACGGATCCGGGTCGGGACCGGGCTCGGGCATATCGTCGTACGGTAGCGTTTCCGGCTGGTCGGCAAACTTGACCTCCAGCCCGTGGTGCGGCGTGTAGCGCGAGGCGTCCGGCTCATCACCACCGGCACCGAGCTCGACGCAGCGCTCCATCTCGTCGGCCAACCGTTGATCGAGCTCCTGCTCCTCGCCGACGCCACCGTCGCCGCCGCCGCCCTCGATCGAGTCCGTCTCGTACCGGTGCTGATGAGCGGCATCGTCCTCGGCCTCATGCCCATTGCTACCGTTACCGGCAGCGTGTCCATTAGCAGCATTAGCGTTAGCGTTAGCGGTGCTAGAAAACGGGGAGGTGGGAAAAGGAAACATTTGCCACAGGAAAGAAAGGACAGAGAGAGAAGAGAGAGAGAGAGAGAGAGAGAGAGAGAGAAAGCGAAAAAAACCAATTCCAGTCATAGTGCGCTACCAAACCACGCTACCCAGCTACAAAGTCACTACTTTTGCACTACTCTAAGCGGAAAAGGAAGAGCTGCCTGCGGTTGATGAGCAACACACTTCAAATGGTGATACAAAACACATCCTTAAACGAGCAAAAACGAAACCTTTAATTAAACAAACGACATACAAAAACACACACAATAGGAAGGGAAGAGAAAAGAAAACACACTTTGCGTAACAAGCGAACAATGTGCGATTTTATTCTGTGTTGCTCTGCCGTGGGGTGCTGTTGGCCACAGCTCGGCACAACAATTTTTACGCGTACACAAACACAACACTTGAACGGAAACCGAACCCTGCCTGAACAGGAATTGCACTTGGGAGTTTAATAAATTACTTTCAACGATTTTATAAACTTTCTGCAAAGCAGATCCGAAGACGACGAACGAATACAGTGAGCTTAATATTAGGGGCAAAGGGCCGTACAACTTAAAGTAAATCCTGCTTCGACCGGGGAAGATTTAATTTAGACACGGTACATTAATTGCTACTGGTGCTTAACACGATATTAGAGTACGCAGGTATCGCAGTGTGGCTAGATTTCGCAAAGACCTAGACGAATTTTAAATACACGAACCATCATCGGGGTGGGTAGGGGCAAACCAAAGACATACATTACAAGCCAATCAGTGACCTCCGGCCTTTGGGTGAGTGTTTTTTTTAGGTAAAATTGCTGGAAAGAAATAAAAAGTAAATAAAAAAAACATGTATAAAACAAACAAAACCAAACAAATGGGGTAAATAATGAACAGAGAAGGGAACAACTGTTTGAAACGAAAGACAAAAGCGTGCATGTAAGCTGATGATCTTATGTTTGCTAAATAAGCTACCGTAAATGGTGTGTTTTTTAGGTAGCAGGGGGTAAACTGTGCTCGTTTGTTGTAAAGTTGCCCAAAAATTGAATATTACCTGTTCGGTTCCGTTGAAACTGTTGTGGGGCTGTTGTGAATTATCTGAAAAAAAGAGGATATTAATTATAATTTATTGCGAATATAAATAGAAAAATGTTAAATTTATTGTATTCAGAACACAAAAAAAAAAATTTTTTCAATTGGGGAAACTTTGCAGTGCTAAATTAAGACGAAATGTTGATGCAATTGCATACCTTGGGGCGGATTTAAATGCTGTATCCAGTATGCGTGACAAACCGCCTAAAATGCTGCAATCTGCATGGCACTATAATTGCGTTACGACATTTTGCACCTCTTGTTTGGTTTAGTTTTGATAAAAAAGCAGTTAGCAACAAGCATAAACCGAAAAAAATGAGAAGCTTAGAAGCCTTCTCCACCTGCGGCTAATTAATTCATAACGAATATTCAAACGTTCCGAAATTGACAATGAAAATGCAGCTAACACGGCGGCGGGCACAAGGCATAGTAGAAACACACCGTTCGCGTGACCTCATTACCAATGTTCCCGCTGAAAGTGAGAATCGTGTGTCTCGTGGTCCACATTTGTGACATGCTGTTTAAAGTTAAATGGCTTTAAAAACACAAGCTGCACACCATCGCACTGCACTGCTGCTCCTCCCTGGTTGCGTGTGGGAAAAACTAGGTTCCTTCAGAAACAACCATCAAGCGTCCAGTTTGGCGTTTGCGTGCAAGCGTTCGCAGTGTATTTTAAAACCGAGCCAAGCAATGAGGCCACACTACTTAAAAAATGATCATTTGCGTGAAAAACTGACCAACGGCGGATAGATTGCATGATTGTGGGTAGTTGTACGGGAGAGCTCCAGCCAAGGGTGCAGCAGTTTCTTCAAAATTGGACCACAACAAACGATCAAGAAAATGTGCAACCGCGCAATCAAGGACATAACTGGTTGCCATCGCAAATCAAAGAAATGTTTCCTGACCTGAAGCAATTCCGCGCAAAAGGCCAGGGATCAGGAGGATAGCCTGCCCTGCTCCACAAAAACTGAGCAATCAATCGGGCAAATCAAGAACCTTCGCATAACGTACGAGGAGTTCCCTTAACGATCCAAGCAAAAAGTGGTAATTTTCTTTTCCTTTGAACCATCACACTTTGCACAAGTAAATTGCAAGCAGTGTGTGTGTGTGTCTGTGTATGTGCCATGTTTGCTTGCTTTGCATGTATCCGATCTGATCCTATCGCAAAGTCGATGCAGTCTTGCGGCCACAGTTCACACCTAAGTTAGCACGAGCAGTTCCGCAAACCGTGCGCCCGCCGCACGATAACGAGTACTTTAAAGCGAACGCGTCCTTGGAAGGTTGTTTTGGAAAGGAAAGCAAAGGGAAAAAGGAGCGCAAAGATTTATTACCACCAACATGGCCATTGGTACGCTGACGCTGGGCAGTAGTTAGACTATCGGATGCATGCGAAACACTGCCGGCCGGGGATTAGTGGGCGTTTAATTGAAATGCAACTAGGCGGACGTCCTGCCGGAAGAGGCCGGAGGCATGTGTAATCGATTGCCGTGACAGCAGCAGGCGTGGTTGGTGTTGGTGTTTGCATAAACGATGAAGCAATCAGATCATTACAAAGTGATGATTTATCAGTATTGATATGCAATTTTACAACACAGTGATGCCTTTGTAAGGCAAACCTTCAAGGGAGAAACATGAGGAAACTACCTAAACGGGTAGATAACGACCCAAGTGACATTTGCTCGATAATGTTTTTCCATATCTGCTCGATTAGTATTCGATACGCCTGAAATTGTGGATTTGTGTGTGATCAAGTGTGTTGAAAGCGCTAAGATTTGGCGTGTTCGTAAATTAGACTCTCTTCTATCGATGGACTATGCCGTCGAGCTCATTTAAATTCGTAGCTTTGATTTTTCATGAAAAACAAAATCGAATTTTGTGTGACGTTGTTTTATAAAAAATTCGATACTATTGAAGTATAAAATGGCAACATGACCCACAATAACGATAGGAAACATAATTTCCGATCGAATTTGGAAGAAAGCAAAAAAAAAGTCGCATAACAGTTGATTTTACAGGATTTTTTTCTAAATTTCCTGAAACTGGTGCAGTTTCAAGGAAGTTTAAGGCTCCAGTTTAAGGGAATTCAAATTCCGGTTATACGTGCTCGAAAATGTCAATTGGGGAGTATCTAAGAGACCAACAATTAAGATCTGACATTCTTTGAACGTAGAATAACATGATTTTGTTAATTTTTATACCAGATCTTGAAGATATTGCAGATATAGCAGTAAACTACACATCATAACATAGAACTGCAGACTTGCATTTAAAGAAATGTAGATCTGCCAGACAACGATCTTGATAAAAGATCTTAGAGCAATTGGTATAAGATATCTTCTCAGCACTGCTAAGGTTTGTTTGGTGTTCATGCAAACTTTAGGGACTTTAAGTAAGCTCAATAACCAATCCATACCAACTGAAACAATTCGAATTGTACGATACTTACTTTTGTTGCGAGGTCCAAGTTTGCAGTAACACCAAAATAGGACCTCGTAATGTTAATTTCTCAAGAATTTCCCTCAAATTCCTTAGTTACTTGGAAGCAAACCAAACAAAGAACTGGGACAGAGCCCCAGCACCTGAACTAAACAAAACTGTGCACACTCGGAAATTGTCCATAAACTATTTGCCTAAATTGTTCTTCATCACTTTCACGACAGTTCCATAAGGTGCTTTGCTGGCCGGCGAAGAAACAATACAGAATTTCTAGCCCCACATACCACACAGTTTGTTGGCGTGATTGCAAACAGTTACATTAAACATGCAACAATTTCACCCCAAACGCTATGACAGTAATTTCCAACTATGAGGGAGAAAGATATTGTTCCATTCCTTCCAAGAATTTCACCCTGCTTTAAAGCAAAAGTAAAGAAATAAAACTAAAACTTCAGAGTTTCACGTTGATTCGAAAGGCACGCAACATATAAGCAGCCGGAATGTTACATTCCTTTGTCGTTTTTCTCCCCCTGACAGGTGATAAAATCTAATTTCTTGCATTTTTAATGTCCCGATTCATGTCACTCATACCACACACACACACACACAACACACACACACACACACACACACACACACACACACAACACACACACACACACACACACAACACACACACACACACACACACACACACACCACAACACAAACACACACACACACAAACACACACACACACACAGAAAAGCTGCTTGAAATAGAAATAATTAGCACAAGCGAAGCATCACAAAGGGGTTAAAAATGCAATTTTCCGGAACGGTACACGCGACAGATACATCCTTACAAAAACGGAAACTGTGTCCCGTTCGCCGTGTTTTCCTCGGGAAAGCTCATTTTACCAACCGCGCTGGAAAAGTGATTTACCTGTGCCATGCTGCAGGTTGGCCGCTTGGCCGCATACGACCGACCGGCGGTTGGGCAATGATCGGCATCGGCGCGACCGTTCGTTCGGGTCTGCGAGGTGGAACGACGCCTCTCCTCCGTCGTGGTAAACGTTGGCCCGAACAGGTTCGTGTTAGGACTGTGACAGCCGGTGGTGCATTTTGGCAGATGTTTGTGTGTGTGTGTGTGTGTGTGTGTGTGTGTGTGTGTGTGTGTGTTGAGGATGTGTTTGTAAGGATAAGAAAGGATTGGGTTACAGGAGGTTACAGAAGTGTCAAGAGAAAAAGATGAATATTGAGAAGTGGATTAGCATTAGTATTGCAAACAGGTTTTGCTAGTCGGATGTTAAAGGTAGTGCCCGCTACCACACCCATTGCGCCCGTCCGTTTAGTGTCTAACTCTTCTCATGAAGCCTATGAGTTATCCATCAGGATTTGTTAGACGGTGGTTTAGGCAGAGTGCTTCAGCTCTTCAAAACTTACCTAGCAGTGATGTGCATGCGACGACCATCGATGTCGGTCGAGTTTTGGGCCTTGCTGGCAAAGAAACTTCATACACGACAAAGTTGTTCATCTGTGGAATCTTCTTGGACAGTCCTGTGTGGGAATAGAGCAGAGTAGTAGTCGTTCAGTAAAAGAAGCATGCTATGATCATAAAAATCTGAATGTCTATATGAATTCTTGAAGTTTTCTTTGAATTTCTGAGACTTGTTTCCTTGTAAATGTATGGCTAATGGATAGTTATAAATTCTGGATATTTTTAAACGATATATTCCTTTCTACATCTTTTTTACTCTATCCCTAACCCTCACGTAAGGACGTGAGCTATCACCGCAAGCACTTATTCCATTCCAATCGCACGCTGCACGCTCCTTTCGCGTGCCGCCGGTAGCGCAGTGCAGCGAAATCGCGTGATTTAAACACCATCCATCAGTGGTGGTGTGCTCCTCCAAAGCCTGCCTATAGCACAACCTACAACACCACTCCACTCCCTCAGTTATCGGAGAAGCGTGCGGAACCAAAGGACCATCGCGGTGGCCACTTCGCCCGCGAACAAATCACGCACGTCGACCTTATCCGTGGCGTCGGTTACACCCTACAGCGCGCCCTTACCGTAATGCTTCTGCAGGAAACCGAGCAACTTCTCGGACGGCCGATCGATCGCCAGCTCGTCCGGCTGTATGTTTTCCTCCCGCAGCATATGCTCGAACAGTTCGCGCCCAAGACCGCCGCGCTGGCGGGACTCGTGCACGTAAAAGTCGAGCACACACGGTGCCGTCACGTTGACCGTCTCGCCGGACGGATCAAACACGTACAGCGATTTGCGGCCCACCTTCAGTATGCCGACGACGAAACCACTAAAAGAAGAAAAAAAGGATCATGAAGTGAAATGGTTTATAGGTAATCTTTGGGAAGGGAAAATGATTGAAAGCTATCCGGGAGCAACTTACTTTCTGTCGTTCGATTCAAACATCAGATAGATGTGATGGTCCGAGTTGCGCAGCTTTTGGGCGGTCGTTACCGGAACGGAAAGCCCTGTGCCTGTGCCGACATCGAGCCGATCGTGTTAATGATCTCCGAAATCTGTGCCGTGGCATCGCTGCAAAAAAAAAACAAAAAAACACATAAAAAGAGAATGTAAAGGGCAAAAAGGGAATTATTTTGTCTATAAATCAGCAACAAAAAGAGCACAGTTTGCATAGCATAATTACACACCAGCGGACGGAAGAGAGTGTTAATCGAATTTTGATCGCCTTTCGCTTGTTTTGGACAGGATCGTGGGCAAGGGAAAAAAACAACACCTTTCCTTCCGGCCATAAATCATTTGCCACCTTGCACCGACACACCCGGCACAGTTTTCAATCGAAACAACAACGAAAAATACTGATCGTGATCTAATACATGATGGACTGCTGCTGCTGCTGCTGCTGCTGCTGCTTGTGTCGGAAACACCCGTCGCATGCTAATGCTCATCAACACTACCAAAACAGTACCGCGGGGTGCCCGAGGTGTTGAGCTTCCGCACGAACAAAACAAGGTGTTGACGTGATGCTACACAGAGCCAACAAAATCCAAAAAAAAAAGCAAGGAAACCCCTTCCCAGACACACCTAGATGCTCCACCCGGGTGATTAATGGGTTCGCTAATTTTGGAAGTGGGCAAAAATGGTCACAAACACGTGTTTAAACTCTGTGCACAGGGCAGCGTTGTGCGAAAGGAGTTGTGCTCTGAGTAATGGTGCCTTGTTTGGACTCGGGACGATGGTTGTTTCATGTGTGTGTTTTTGGGGGACCAAACAAGATTTAATGTGCAATAATTATGGCAATAAAAATGATAATCACTAGGACATTTTGGGGGTAGTTGAGGCTAGCGAGAATAGGATTGAGAGTGTACCTAAGAAAATGAGAAACTTAAAATGACCCGAATACTGATTTGGGCTTTATTTGATTCAATTTAATGGCAGTTTTTGGTTGGTAGTGGTTCAAGCTGAATATTTTTAAGTGGCTATCTTCATTTATGTGGTTATTTATTGCTTTCCACCATTATAATTTGCACATTTTGCCACAAGGGGCGCCCCCAAGAGTTTGTCCTTTAAAAAATGGAAGATCTCCTTCAAAATTGAGATCAAATTGAGATCAGTTAACTACGCAAACGTATTTTTAATATTTTTATATTTTTTTGGATACTAAACTGGCTTCAGCTGGTCTTGATCGGGAATCTCACTGTAGCATAACATGATTTCTATAAGCCATCTAAACTGTCTTAAGCCCAACACCAAATGCTATTAAAAATAACTTCACTTTTGCAATTTTCCTGGGCCTGGGTTTAGCCAAAAGAATAGAAACACAGGAACATAAAAACACACACAAAAACTGAGAAAAAAAGAGCAAACGATCGTAACAATACAGCAATAAATTTTACCACATTTTTGTCACGCGAAAACAGCGGAACAGAAAGCGGACAAATTTCGCTAATAGCTTATAATTTTTGCCATTATTCTCACACGAAAGGTGGACACAGCAAAAGCAAGGGAAACACAGCAGCTATCGACACAATTGTCAACAGCAAAGAAGGAAGTGGAATAAAATTGTGTAATAAAATTGAATGGGCTTAACTTTCCGTTCCGAGAATATAAAAGACTAATGACTTGCTGCCCACGACGCGGGGCGCTAAATTTGGTAGTAAGCATTGAAACTAATTTTTGCCGATTTCGTTGTTTGTGACGTGAAACTAAACCGTGAGAAAGGCAATCACCGCAAAAAAATGTAATAAAAATTGGGATATTTCAAAAAATGACTACTTACAGTGCAACGCGGCGGGACTGTGCAACGAAGCCGGTCGGCAGCAGCGAGTTATTTATCCGAACAATCCGTGCCCGGAACAGGGGATGCATGTTGAAGCGGAACTCCATGATTTTGGAATGGTTGTTTTTGTTTTGTTTTGTTACACAATTAGTCACCGATTTCGTTACAATATCACTTCACGCTAACTACACAACACACTGCCAACAATCGAACACCGTCGCGGCTCACTAGAGGCCAGTCAGACCAGTAGAGCTTTGCAGTAGTAATAAATAGGTAAATATTAATATCACAAATGATTGCACTCCGTTCGTTTGCGATGTCGTTGAGCGCCTGTAGCTTCCGGGCGAACCTCCGTCCTAATACTTCGTGCTGGGAGGAGAATAAATTCTTTCCCCACTTAACGACGACAAATTGAAACTGAAATGCAAAGAAAAGGAAAAGAAAAAAAACACATCGGGAAATGAGAAAATCAACTCTTCTCTCTACTACAACCACATCAGCTCTGTGCTCTGTGCAGGGTAAGGCAAAGGCAAATGGAAATGAAAATGGAGCAGAAAAAAAAAACACACCATAAATGTTATAAAGCTTAGAAAAATGAGTTTTCCTTTCCACTTTCTTCCCTTGCTCCGGTGCCACAGCCCTTCTTTGCCGTTTGTCCAGCAACAAAACCCCCCCACAACCTTGGCTACGTTACATTTCGCTGACTTTACGACAGGTAGGCACCACCGGCATCGGACCCACCACGGGAGCGTGTGTTTGTGGCTTTCGGTCCGTTGGCTTTTCATCATTTGCGGAAGAAAGAGAGCCACAACATCGCACACCCGTCCATTGACCCGGTTTTCCCATGCCCACCACACACATAACGCGTCGTCCACCTTTCCCAGCAAAGGGTGACATTCATGAATATTTAAGCCATCAATTCAAACGTGATACGAGTGATATTATGAGTGAAGGGAAGGCAGTGAGAGCTTTTTTTTTGCTTTCTTTTTCGGAACGCTCTCCAGAGTTTGGTTAATCCAGTTTGGTCCGGTGGATCAACGGGGGGAATGTATTACAAAATCACCCCACTAATAAGGCCAGCACAATGGATCAATCACAAATCCCAATCCCAAAAAAACAAGCATAATTTTCCCGAATAATTGTGTTGACTCGATCGCATTAAAGCTCTATTGAAGTTGGCTAATGACAGGATCGATTAAGCATTCATCCATTTCTTCCACCACTCTTCACTTTTATCTGATAAACTCATCCATCGTGCTGTTCGTGAGACTCCATTTCTTTTCCCTCATTCTGCTTTAAAATTCAATGCATTTTCAATTACACACCATTCGATTCGAGCTTGCGTTCGCGCGGTGGAACATTGAAAACGGCGCAAAGTAAAAGGGAAAGTTTGTTATAGCGTAGCACCTGCGGTCATCGATGCCTGTAGCCGGCCGCAGCCGACATGATGCAATAATTTCCACACGAACGAGCACGAAATGCACAAATCGGGAAAACGCGAACTTGAACTCGTTCGATGGCCGAGGGACATCGAGGGATCACCGCAAAAAAGGTAGGGGCAAGTAGAGAAAGGAAATTAATTCAACTTTCATCTGGTCCGGGTGGTATAGTAGAAATTGTGTTTCTCTAAAATGAAAACTAAAATGCATTAAACATTTGGTGGAAATCAATGAAAAAACGATACTCCAAGAGGGCTTAAATGCTAGAAAATACAAATTCATATTTCTATAGGAAACCAACCGAACAAACAACCAAATCAAGTTGAAGGAGGAATCTAGAAGCCCCGTCTTAGCAGTCGAGCACTCCCCAACGAGTCAAGTTGAAGGAGTCATGCTATATTTCCCCTATCGTTGCTTTTTTCCTCAACACCACCTTTAGGGGTGGGTGACCTGAAGTGAAATCCTTTTCTTACCCTGTGCGAAGGACATTTTTACTACTTTCATTAATCGATCCTACGATGATGTTTTTTTGTTTATTTGGCCCCACACCAATAAAGGTTCTTTGCAGTAGCTCCCCCGGCACTGCGATCGATAGACTTGCTGGCGGATTTTTTGAAGGAATACACGTAACGTGCGGTAAGAAACGTTACTTCACAACCTCCCCACGATGAGCACGGATCGATGGTGATGGATATGTTAATTAGTTTCGCACCGCAGCTGGAAATAAAATCACGTCCAAATAAGTCGCCGACTTGCCGACTACCAAGCAAATGATGACATAAATGCGCTGGGGTCTGTTGGTAAGGGGGGAACTGTTTTGTTGCGCTACTTGCTTGCGTGGATGAATAAACCTACTGCATCATTGTGGCATTTGGAGCTGAGTGTCTAGAACTGAGTTTTTGGTTGGCTAGAACTAGCAACTCGTCAGAATTCGTGCTGCTAGTCTAGTTCCGGATTGCGTCAGGAACAAGAAAAAAAGGAGGTCACAATTCGGGCACAGAACAGAAGTTCAACACTTGAAGCTTCCACAGAGGGGGGAGGTCACACCATTTCGAGTCGAACTTCAACCCAATCCCAATTCCCAAATAAAATCAATCCAGAACAATTGAGGTTGCTGTCTGCATGGAGTGTGATGTGTAGCATAGAAAAGTCATGATACCATTTCCAACCAATAGCTATCAGAGGATCTATTTTTCCGGAAGCCATTGCCTATTGATTGACACTCAACGGTCCCCGGTTGTGTAGCGTTTGCCATTCAGATCCGCCCCGATCAAATCTGATCTATCGACTGCTACTACTTGTCTTTGGCCAGCGATCCGTAACGTCTTGTGCGTTCGGGCATGACCGGCATGGAAACCAACCTGTCGTCTTGTGTGTTTACGCTTGTCGTTTCCGACTGCAGCACCTGACCTGAACGCTACCTTGTAAGGCTGGCGCGTGTTCCAGCTGGCTGCACAGCTTCCGGATTTGATGCCGATGCCGAAACGGCGGTTTATTAGACGATGCATTAAGTGCACTGTGAATAGCACTTGATCGAGAAGGCGAAAGACGATGAAGACATGCCACGACGAGTACTTGAGGAGGTGTTACAGCGCCTAAGGTTGCGCTACATGTTGGTTCATTCCACTTCAGTGGTCGATAGTATCTAAAGCACAACCCGCAGAGGAGAAGACATTTTCCACTTGACCAACATTCAGCACACTCCCAGCTCCTACTTCAGACATATCTCAAGAAGCATTCAGCAATCTGCATACGTGTCTGATTGGTTGGTTGTAGCATTCAGTGAGAACTTCTTCTTACGGAGCCTACATCTTCTTCACTGCTACGAGTTGAATGACACACTGTTAGCAATTAATCTCTTTTCACGGTAATAAATAAACAATAGGAGAAAAGGTTCGCTTGATGATGCCTTGCAAATCACAATCAAATCATCCAAAGATAAGGTCGGTGAAAAGTGAAAGCGTGTGTAGTAAATTTTCCTTTTACAACCTTTCCTACCTTCCGTACCACTGTCTGTGTTGTGTGTGTGTTCATTAATCGTAAACCGATCTGGCGTTGGAGCATATCAGTGGAATGAAAGAAGAAGCTACACAGCTGGCGGTAGTTGTGTTTACCTTTTGTTGTTGTTATTTTCCACCCTCCCAAGATCTTAATTACATTCGACTGTGCGGTCTATTATAATCTTTACCGTACTCAATACCGGTGGGGCGAAGGCACAGTTTCTCCGCTGCCGCTACTACTATTGCACGCCACGCGTTCCCAACTCACCCCGCAACGGTAAAAAGGCACGGCAGTCGGAAAAGCCTATTTTTCTCTGCCCTAGTCCAGGGGAAAAAGCTGATACGCGGGCAATGGGAGAACGGTTGTTCAAGAAACTGCATATGAAGTTTTTTTTTTTATTTTTATACCACTCTCATTGGTGATGCACAAGGGCATTGGAAGGAGAGGCTCGATAAATATAACGCGCTCGCGCACTTCCCCAACGACCACGGCACAGAGCACGGCATGATAGCGGTGGCATGGAATTTCAGACGAGATAACGGACGGTGGTGCCGGTTGGTTGTTTGCCTGTTTATTTTGGTTGTTTTTTTTCGCATTGCTACGTCTGTCACCTTTCCGCACAAAGTTTGCAGCAGTTGACGTGGAGCCTAGAAAACCAAACCATACGGATGGGGAATGGGGACAATATTCGCAAAACGCAATCCGCCACATTAACACACTCCCAAATCAACAATCTAGCGATTCGTCTGGCGTGGAAGAGAAAGATTTATAGCTATTGGGAGCCACCCCAATATTGCATGACTTCTCGCGTGTGTCGCAGACGTAATGACGACGACTCGGTCCGGCACGTTCCTTACGGTTGGATAATTCCCGTCCAACCGTCTGAAGGTACGTGAGTCACCGCACACAAAGTAAGGGGCAACGGAGCCAACAGTCGTTCATATTTATTTGATCCAACAAACCCAACAAGACCCACTCCGGTTGTATGAGTCACGAGGATTCGTTCCCTGGTCGTTGCCTGGTCGCCCCGCGGCTTGGTGATTGAAACCCGATACCCCGGGGCGTGAAAGACCGCAAAAGGGACCATGTTCCCCCGGTACGAAATAACAACAACCCAGATCATTCCGACGGCAACCGGGCGCTATTGGGCGTCCCTTCTGTGAAACCTTGCGCACTAACACACACAAACAACCACACCAAACATTTCGTTAGAGACAACACTACCGAGCGCAAAAAGGGGAGCACAACATTCAAACACATAAAAATTCCAACTTCGAAACGTTGTTTTCCCTCTATCCCTCAGGGTGGGACACCGAAATGTAGGACGACTTTTGAGGGAACCGATTTTTCCACCAACTTAAAAAAACGTCTTGAGCGACTTTTCCAGCGCCTCCTGCCTGGTTGTTGGTTGTTGTGGCAACACAACACCAGCGAAAGCAGTACGGCGTGCCGCATCACTAACACCCACTGGTTCAACACTCCAACACATTAGCGTGCTGCGTACACACACACACACACACACACACACACACACACACAGACACACACACACACACACACACACACACACACACACACACCACACACACACACACACCACACACACACACCGTCACGAGGTAATTGAGTGGTTTTGCGGTGCATTTGCATTTGTCGTTTCATTTTGCTTTTAAAATCCGCTTATCTTCCTGTTCAAACAAAATTACGATAAAGTAACAATCACTTCACTGTTCACAACACACTCTTGCGGTCCATGGCTCACAAGGCTTCACAGAAAAAAAGGCTACAAGCATCTGTAGCACAAAGGTGTAGCACACTAAAATTCCACTATGGCGCTTTCTAATACACGGAGCTCGTGTGCTCGCGACGAAGTACAAACCTTTCCGTCTGGGACGTTCAACACGATTTGAGCGAAAAAACTAGTGCGCGGCATTCAACGCGGTTTGACGTGGTGTATTAAGGGAGCGTGGGGCACAAAGAAGACTCTCTTTTCTTGCCATTTTTTTGAGTGTATTTGCTTACAATTTATTTTTTGTGCGAGATTGATCCAGTTCATAGTTGTTAGTTGTTATGTTGAAAGAAGATTGAAAAATGAAAGGAAATTCTATTAAAATTAAATTAAATTATAAAATTCTATTAAAATAAACAACACCACAACCGAACGAACAACTTTGCCTTGTGAACCAAAGCAATTATTTATATTTTATAAACATTATTTTGTAGCTGACCCACATAAATTTAATATAAAGAAATATATTTTAGTACTACAAAGTGCATCGTTCAACAAATGTATGAGCCATCTAAAAAAGTATCACCCGTTGCCCCACTATCCCATACATCTCGTATGGTTTCTTGAGATTAGAGAGTGAGAGAAAGAGAGCACTCCAACAGTTTGATGGAGCACCCGTGAGATTGTTAGAGCGAAATACATTCCCATCTGCTCCATGCGATTTTTATGGAGCGCTCTTCTGTCTCTTCAAACAATTTTCTAATGCCTACACACATTCTCTCTCTCTCTCTTCTTTCCTTTCCATCTCTCTCTTCTCCTTCTAATTGTCCATTGTATCGCTTGTGTGTGTTGCTTTGCGGAGAGCGTTAATGATGGTAGTGGTTTCAAAAAACAATCCCAAACAAGAGGGAATCGCACTCTCCAATACTCCAATCGTACACAAAAAGGGCGAGAGCCACCCTTCTACCCTCTACTCTCCATACCTTTCCACCCCCTTTTGTTGCACTTTCCCATCCGCTCACCGGTTGCGGTATGTTTTGTCTGTCGAACGATGTTCACAGCTTCCGCCGACTGATCTAATGTTGGAGCAGGTAACTGTTTTGGACCGTACAATACTCGCCACCACATCTGATGATGCGCTTTCAGCTGATTTTCGTGCTCTTACTCTCTTTCTTCTCTCCTTCTCGCTCTCGGAAGTCTATTACAGCTTCACTAATACAACTGCAATCGGTCTGAATTAGATGAGGGAGGGAGTTGTGATGTAGAATGGTTAATGTATTGTATGCTGCCAAAATGTTAAATGAAAGTCTTGAAGAAATGTTAAATGAAGTCAGAGAAAGAAAGATTTTTAAATGTATAAAAGCAATAAAAAGAATAATCTTTCAAAAATTGGATATTTGGTAAAAGTGTTTAAGCCAAAAAAAAAAAAGATAAAACGTATTAGGAAAGGAATGTTTCGGTATCAGTTCAGGTCCCAAACATTAAAGAAATCAACTACTCAAAATATGAAAGTAAACCACCCGAACGAATGCAACAAAATCTCGCACCCATTTTTACCGTACTTTTGCCAAATTCATCAACAAAAGAAGTGGGCCGTTGGCTCGTCAGTTCATGGCTTACTACACCGCGCATTGAAGCATAAACCGGTATTCTGGCGCAAACGTTCGCTGATTGAGCTCGAAGGTTGCGCTTACGTCATGGGGTGTTCGCGCTTATGTGGCCAGCAGGAATGAAAGAGCAATAAAAAAATAAGCCCCCAAAACACCACCAGCATCAGTGTGCCCACCACATCCGCTGCAACACGACAATCGCTCGATCGGCAAACTGGTTGTAAGCGGTAGTATGTGGTCACGATCTTGGTGTATCTTCGCGAGGTAAACCGGAAGGCGGATGCAGGATCTTCTCTGCTCCCTGCCCGAAAGCTGCTTTAATTGCAAAACAGGCCAAGGCCATCTGGGTCACGGGTACGGGAGGGTAACGCATCTGTTCCCATGAGTTGCGTTTGATTCATCACGACGCATTTGTGGACGTTTTTTTTTCGTTAAATAGAGACTGAGAAGCAAAAGAAATAGTACTACCAGAAATGGAACTCAAACTGACAAACTGCAGGTCGGTTGATATCTTTTGGGTGTTATCGGTGCCTGGAGTCTAGACTTATCGATCGATCGAATTGAACCGCCCAGTGTGAAGGTGGGTTAGACGTCCTAGTCGTCGGCTCTCGTGGGTGTTCGGTTTATGGCGATTCAATTATGACCTTAAAACGTATCGTGCATTTGCAAAAAAATCCAGAAACGTGGCAAAATACTTAATATGGGTAAATTTAAATAACGTAACATTCATCACAGATATCACCTAAAGGATGTGTGTTTAATACGCTGATAATGTGACAGATATACATTACATATTTGGATGCATATGCCGTAATGACTAAAGGAGCTCCAATCCAAAGAAATTCCTTCAATTCATCAATTCAATTCATTTCAAGTCGGTGTTTTTTTTTGCATTTTTATGGCTGTCGAAAACTCTCCAAACATTTCCAGAATGCAGTCAGCGTCTTGCCATCCATACTAGAAACTTCTCCCACACGGACACGTTTCGATCGTTCCGTGATCTTCCCCCCCCCCCACAAGGTAAACAAGCTCCGGTGAGCTCTTACCAAGACGCCGATCGTCCCGTGCTTTGAAGGAAAGCATATATGTAAATAAAATACACAACTGCAAAATAAGCAAATCTCTGGCTCGATCACTCCAAACATGACGCCCTGGCTCGTGACGAAACGCACGAGTCAGCATCATCCCCGCACAAGTCATCCACTGTTTCCGATCTACTGACTTTGCATTAAAAGGTGCTACACCATCCCGGGCCCAGGAATGGAGCTGTGAAGCGATGGTCAACAGCAGGGCGGCGCTGCCAGGCGCTGAAGGGACGGCGACAGTTTCAAGAGCAACCGCATCACCATATTTGGCAGCACACGCAAGGTTTTGCGGAAGAAACCGCGATAGTGTCTGCGTTGGCGCGCGCGCTAGCCCAACATGGCCATTTACTAGCCGGGTTGGTGGTGGGGGGAGGGGGCCCCCGGTAGAATGGTTCGAGAAACATCCAAACGGGCCTGACTTGCAGTGTAATTAGATGCGGTCAGGCATGAAATGGGCAAAACTGCTGGAAGTTATCAAACGACGTCAACACACTCACCCAACCCCGAGCGAGTTGACATTTCTATTCGCATTTGTCAGAGTGAAATTAGTTTCCAGCAGCCACGCACTCGCAGGGCTTGTTTTTTCCTGGCGAGCAGGAAAAATCGATACTCATCGTGAGGACGAGGTCTGGGCGCCTTATACGCCTAAAAGCCGATGAAAAGGTGGCGAGAAGAAGTAGACCGCAGTAGGCGCGTTTGTGGGCCTGCTCCAACCCGTGCACAGCATCCAAGTGGGCTGGGAGGAAAAATCGAACATGGCTGCCGGACTGTGTTTGGAGAGCCCGGGTGGAAGGAATGCTGACTGTCTGGCATTTCTTTCCTTCTTTGTATGCAAAAACCTTTCCTCTTCGTCATTGAGTGTTTCGTAGAAGAAGGGGAAAAGACTTAAACACATCTTGATTGGTAAAAATATCTACCGCGTGTAAGGGAAAATTTGATGATGAAAGCGGGCATGCTAGGAAAACGGCACTTACCAGATGATTCGCTTGTCTGCGGCAGCTTCCTCACTTGTTCACCCGTGAGTAGTGTGTGGTGGTTGAAAACAGTTTTTCTAAAATACAAACTTTTCACTAAATTCTTCACGGTAACGCTTCTGCACGATTTGATCAACCCGGTCACTTCGGCACGGCCTACTACTCTTTTACACCACCGCCGATGGATGCAAACGCGCCCAGATGATGCTGCTGCTGGTGATGATGGCGATGACGGTGATGATGATGATGTCACGGAGCACAGACACACGAGAGCGCTGGGAGCGCGGTAAGCCCAACGGCAATGGAATGATTTTTCACGCCTTACGCACTGAACGAATTTTCCCTTGTACCACACACTGTGCTGGCTAGCAGAGCACAGCACACACAAACACACACACACACCACAAACACACACACACACACACGCGGGGAGAGAAAGGGAAGTCACCAGTTACAATTTTCCCAAGAAATGTTTGAGCGGCTTTCTTCGGGGGGAGCGAATTAGCTTTGCGTCCGCACGGTTCACGCTGTTGAGAAAAACTGAAGAGCAGCGTGAGAAAGGCTTAGCGCGAGACCCTACGCGAGGTGAGTCTCTCCGCTGAGAAAACAGTGTGTGATCAACTTTAGGCGACACCAGGCAACAGGCGTGCGTCACATTTGTGGCGCTCTTTCGGTCCGATGTTTGGCTGCTTGAAGTTTTAGTTAGAAAAAAGTACTTCCACATTATCTCTACACTTGTTGGTGTGAACTAACCTTTGCTAAATTGATTGTGCATTGTGATGGGTGACTATTTCTTCCTCAACTTTTCAAGCCATTAAATATTTTTTTTACTTATTTTCTCACTACCAAAAAGATGAAAGGAAGATTTTTTATGAATATTTCATCTTACTCTTAGGTTCAACAACAGTTAACAACATCTTAGGCTTAGTTTTACTCACAGCAACACAATCTCTTCTATGAATAGAACCACGTCCGGCTTCGTAGCAGTTTGTTAGTCTACCTTCAAGGGTTAATTGTTAGCAATTAACTTGTTTTCTTGATACATTGACGCCAAAATATATCTTCTGATTCTTACTGCGGTTTGTTAGATTCGACATTTTTCAAACATTCTATTCATTACCAGTTTTTTTTGCTCATTGTGCAGCAGAACTAAATTCTCTCAGCAGCTACGCACCGAAAAACGTGAGAGCGCATGCTGCACCAGCTTTCACGCAACTTCTCGTACGCAACCGACACAGTTTGGCTATTGACCACTAGAGGTCGCTGTACGCGAAGCAAGGAGGGAAACTACACGTTATTTTATTATTTTAATTTTATTTCAATTTCAAACACTAATAAAAGATTTTTTGATAAATAAAACTGCTTGTTAAAATGCCATCATTATAAAACAATCATATTAATTTCTTTCTTTCGTGTATTTCTGACCGAGCTTCAATGAAAATGTTCAACCTCACTTGAACCAAAAAACCCCGCTTGTCGAAAAGTCTCTCAGCAGGATTTGCACTAGTTTCGAGAGCAGGATAGAGAGATAACGAGAGAGATACACCTGCCTACTTTGAACCTAACCACGATCAAACGATACAGTACACCATTGTCTCATTGACCTGCACAAAACACCTCAGCAAGCTTTGCTCGTTTCACTGCAGAACAGAATCGTGAATCCTCGCGCATCGCCGTTGTTAGTTTGTGTCCTCCCGTTTTTGTGTGATTAGCAATGGCCGTCAACGTACACTTTACCGGCCAGACGACGGAGAACTTGTCGCGAATCGAGCTGCTGGCCTGGGTGAACCGGACGCTGCTGTCCGAGTTTAAGAAGGTGGAGGAGCTGTGCACCGGCGCCGCCTACTGTCAGCTGATGGACGTCCTGTTTCGGGCTGTCTGGCGCTGAGGCGCGTCAAGTTCTGCACGAACGTGGAGCACGACTTCCTGAACAATCTGCGCATGTTCCAGAACGCGCTGAACCAGATGAAGGTGAACAAAGCCGTACCGATCGATCGGTTGGCCAAGGGCCGGTTTCAGGATAACTTTGAGTTTCTGCAGTGGTTCAAGAAGTTTTACGACGCCAACTACGATGGGAAGGAGTACGATCCGCAGCTGGCGAGAAACAATGCCCCGATGGGGTACGGTACGCCGAGCACGCTCAGGCCGACCCAACGGCTCAACACCGGTTCGGCTCGGCCGGTTTCGTCTGGTCGGCCGGTAAAGCGGGCGGGTGACACGAACGGGTCGGCGGGACGAAAGCACGCAGAGGAGCAAAAGGGTGCCGCTGGCGGTGGAGTTGGTGATGCTGCGGGAGGTAAGTGCGAGTGTTGGATGTGTGCTTTCTGAGGATTAGAGGAGTGTTTGTATCGATAACAAATCATGCATGCTATCTGCACAGCACAAGCTGCCGGCGGAGAGAAAACGAACGATCGGATCAGTGCGCTCAGTGCGGAGATTAACGAACTAGCGATGCAAATGCAGAACGTGGAGATGTCGCGCGAGTATTACTTCAACAAGCTGGTACTGATCGAGAGTTAGTAAGTGTGGATTGGTTTTAAGTACAGTAAGAGCGCGACATCGCATACTAATGCCCTTATTGTTTACTACTTGCAGCATCAACGAGCAGCCAGAGGACAGTCAGGATGGTTTGTGTGCGAAGGTGAAGGAAATTATGTATGCCTCCACATAGCTTGTTCGTTTTGTTATCGTTGTCTATTTATTTTATTTTAGTGTGTTAATTTAATGGAAACAAATCGTCTTTAAATTGTTATTAATTAGTTACGGTGTTGTGTCGCTTTTGCTTTAGCCAGATACTCATACACGATATGCAGTTTAATAAAATCCGGTATAGGTGGAGGAGATGTTTTAAGTGCATTGTCTCTCAGCTGACTTTTACAGTGTGATGTATATTTTTATGGTGATTTTTTAAGTACCCTAAAAGATGCGTACTTCAATGTGATTCTCAGTACTTAAAACTAAATCATAGAATAGGACGCTTTCGGGATGCATTTCGTACACAAAACATCGCACAAAAAAACTCACTCACGCGCATCGTTTGTTGATAGAGCATTTTTTGTTTATTTAAAAAGAACGAGGGGGGGATTAATTCATAGTGACTTAAATTAAGAACTAAAATGACTGTTCCTTAGCGCGCGGCACCTAGCACACCTAGCGTGTGGAAGGTTCTGCCTCCTCACCACTCTGGTGAGGATATCATCATCATCATCATCATCAATTACTTAGCAGTGTAAGCAGACCTAGTAGTAGTAGTGAGCAGTGAGGCAGACGAAATGAAAAGGGAGAGCACTAATCTTAAGCACAACAAACAAGGGGACACTAATCCAAAACAAAAAAGCACAATCACACATTCCTAACACACGCACTGTATCCAGATTGTCGCACATTGTGTGGTTTGTGGTGGTTGGTTCTCTTTTTATGTTTTTAAGTGTGTGTTTTTCTAGAGAAATTATGTGTTGAAAAAATAAAAATTTCATCTGCTGCTGTTTTGCAAACAGGTGGCCAAGATGCACTTACACACCCCGTACACCTGTTGCAAGTCGATTAGCAAGCGAACTTGGATTTTTCAAACACAGAAATGCACTTGCACCTGTGTGCGCGGGGAGTTGGCTACCCCCAAACAGGGCGTCTATTAAGAGGGATTTGTTAATTAAACTGAATTAAAACAACGCACACACACACATACACACCAAATACTTCATTCGTTCGTTCGTTCGTTCGTTCGTTCGTTCGTCCGTTCGAGTCTTCCTGCCCGGTCTTCCTTCCTTTCACACTGGAAAAGCGCGGGAAAGCCATAGTCTCGCGGTCGTGTGCACCGAGGCAGAGTGTGTATAAATGTACTACTA
>NW_024428568.1:10000-22500 GCF_017562075.2 Anopheles merus | reverse complement strand
CGACACAGGGGATACTTTTGTGAGAGCAAGAGTGTACTTGGTTGAGTGTAGCAAGGGATTGCGTGCCCCTTCCTCGATGGCGTATTTAACCATCTTGGTCTGGGGACCGTGGTACCGTGCTCTGGTGAAGCTTGGTGCGTGCTCCTTCCTTGTCAGACGAGTGACTTGACTTGGTCTGGAGACCGTTCCTTTACACTAGTGGACAAGAGTTGGCTCCTTCTCCGTGTCAGACGAGTGACTTGACATGGTATGGAGCGGGACACGTAACACTGGTGAGCTTGTCAGCGTGCCTCCTTCTCGACTTGATTGTCTTGATGTGAGGACCGTGCGACCCACACCAGTACAGTCATACGGACTACCCATACCCTAGCGTTGAAGCTTGGCTACCTTCATCGTCAAGGGAGTGGGTTGGTCACTGGTGAAGCTTGGTGCGTGCTCCTTCCTTGTCAGACGAGTGACTTGACTTGGTCTGGAGACCGTTCCTTTACACTAGTGGACAAGAGTTGGCTCCTTCCGTGTCAGACGAGTGACTTGACCATGGTATGGAGCGGGACACGTAACACTAGTGAGCTTGTCGGCGTGCCTCCTTCTTGACTTGATTGTCTTGATGTGAGGACCGTGCGACCCACACCAGTACGTATACTGTACACTCATTATGGCTCTACCTTGTCCTGTTCATGAAGTGCTTAATGCAGCCATGGACTAGGTAATGGGTACTGGTGAAGCTTGACTTAGGCTCCTTCCTTGTCAGACGAGTGACTTGACTTGGTCTGGAGACTAAGGCTTTACATTGGTGGACATGCATCGTGCTCCTAGCTTGTCAGACGAGTGACTTGACATGCTGTGGAGAAGGTTGCTTAACACTGATGAGCTTGTCGGCGTGCCTCCTTCTTGACTTGATTGTCTCGATGTGAGGACCGTGCGGACCACACCAGTGAGTCATATAAGTACACTCGTAGTAAGCTTTTGTTCACCTTGTCTGGTCTGTGTTGTGCTCGACCGCCTTCACGGACAATGGACTTGATGGATACTGGTGAAGCTTGGTGCAGGCTCCTTCCTTGTCAGACGAGCGACTTGACTTGGTCTGGAGACTGTTCCTTTACATTAGTGGACATGTGTCGTGCTTCTTCCTTGTCAGACGAGTGACTTGACATAGGTTGGAGATGGACGCGTAACACTAATGAGCTTGTCGGCGTTCCTCTTCTTGACTTGATTGTCTTGATGCGAGGAACGTGCAGACCACACCAGTAAGCTTACATGCTCTCGTTACAAGTTGTATATGTTGACCCGTTTGGGCCGGTTGCCTTGCGCATGATGATGTTGACCATGTTTGGTTAACGTGTCGTGTGTCGAGGTGGTCGGTCTTGGTAGTAGGATGTCTTGTGCATGGCGTGTTGACCTCGTCGGTCGATGTGTCGTGTACGAGATGACCTACTTGCCCGTCGGTTGTCCAAGTTGTATGATGTGTTGACTTAGTCAACGTGTCATGTGCTTGGATGATTGGCGTACGGGTCATGTATGGTGTACTTCCTTCGGTTGAAGGGATGTACTAGTACATACTTGTATTAATTGTTTATTTCACGATCTGGTCTTTGATTGGATCGTGAAAAAACGCTAAGTCCAAGAATCCTGAACTCGAGAGGAAAGCGCTGCTGGCAACCTTTTTGACAGTACGTCCCTAGAAAACGGCTTTTTCCTTTTCAGCATTAAGTGGCATGTTTAACGTGGCTAGAACATCAATTATCCTGCAAATGGCACTCAAGCTTGGCAAAAGTCTCGAAACACTCCTATCTTGACGCACCTGCAACCGCAACACGATGCAAAACAAATTGCACGAGCTACTGATACTTGTACCATGCACGGTACACGGTTCCGAAAATTACGCCTGAAAGTATGCAATTTGGTGCTACCCTAGGGAACTTGTATGGGGAAGCCTACCTACGCGTGTCGCACGTTGCAAGTTGCATGGTCGTCGATCAGAGGCATGCAAAAGCACCTATCTAGGGGAATTATTCTACGTTCTAGTAGCTAGTGCGATTTTCCGGTCCAGCACGGCAGTACGCCTGCATGCATACAATCCATGTACCAACCATGTACCTAGGCGTGGTCAGTAGCTTTTGGCGCCACATGGAGAAGTATTCGAGTTCAGATTTCTGGGACTTAGCGTATTTTTCAAAACTATTAATTTAAATTAAACTATTAATGGGTCTCAAGCTAGGCGTTGGTCAGTAGCTTTCGGCGCAACATGGAGGAAGTATTCGAGTTCAGATTTCTGGGACTTGGCGTATTTTTCAAAACTATTAATTTAAATTAAACTATTAATGGGTCTCAAGCTAGGCGTTGGTCAGTAGCTTTCGGCGCAACATGGAGGAAGTATTCGAGTTCAGATTTCTGGGACTTAGCGTATTTTTCAAAACTATTAATGGAAATTAAACTATAATGGGTCTCAAGCTAGGCGTTGGTCAGTAGCTTTTGGCGCAACATGGAGGAAGTATTCGAGTTCAGATTTCTGGGACTTAGCGTATTTTTCAAAACTATTAATGGAAATTAAACTATAAATGGGTCTCAAGCTAGGCGTTGGTCAGTAGCTTTTGGCGCAACATGGAGGAAGTATTCGAGTTCAGATTTCTGGGACTTAGCGTATTTTTCAAAACTATTAATGGAAATTAAACTATAAATGGGTCACAAGCTAGGCGTTGGTCAGTAGCTTTTGGCGCAACATGGAGGAAGTATTCGAGTTCAGATTTCTGGGACTTAGCGTATTTTTCAATCATATTAAACCGAATCAAACATAAAAATGATGAAACCTACACGACGTTCCTAGGTTATGGACGAAAACTGACGATTTAGTGCCGGTCAGGATAGCCGTGCACCAAAATTGTGTACCGATCAGGGAAAGTACAACACGGAGGGCGCAGCCCGAGCGTACGCGTTCATGGATGTCCATGTTGGTACAAGTTGCCGGTCAGGATAGCCGTGCACCAAAATTGTGTACCGATCAGGGAAAGTACAACACGGAGGGCGCAGCCCGAGCGTACGCGTTCATGGATGTCCATGTTGGTACAAGTTGCCGGTCAGGATAGCCGTGCACCAAAATTGTGTACCGATCAGGGAAAGTACAACACGGAGGGCGCAGCCCGAGCGTACGCGTTCATGGATGTCCATGTTGGTACAAGTTGCCGGTCAGGATAGCCGTGCACCAAAATTGTGTACCGATCAGGGAAAGTACAACACGGAGGGCGCAGCCCGAGCGTACGCGTTCATGGATGTCCATGTTGGTACACATGCACCAAAATTGTGTACCGATCAGGGAAAGTACAACACGGAGGGCGCAGCCCGAGCGTACGCGTTCATGGATGTCCATGTTGGTACACATGCACCAAAATTGTGTACCGATCAGGGAAAGTACACTACGTACGCGTTCATGGATGTCCATGTTGGTACAAGTTGCCGGTCAGGATAGCCGTGCACCAAAATTGTGTACCGATCAGGGAAAGTACAACACGGAGGGCGCAGCCCGAGCGTACGCGTTCATGGATGTCCATGTTGGTACACATGCACCAAAATTGTGTACCGATCAGGGAAAGTACAACACGGAGGGCGCAGCCCGAGCGTACGCGTTCATGGATGTCCATGTTGGTACAATCTACATGTACGTACCTAGTTTTTGTGTCAAAAGTTGCAATAAAGTGCTTGTATGCTTAAAATGCTTATCTCAACCGGTCACCTTTGCCTGCCCTTTTATAGACAGAAGCCTAGAAAGATACGCCCGAGGGCGGTAGCCCGAGGGCGAAACTCGCGATTTTTGTGTTTTTCCATTCGCCCGGGACGACGAAATGAGCTCTGTGCACATCGTGCCGAAAACTGTCTTCTCCACCTTTGTTTTTGTCCGTCTGATCATAAAATCACCCTTATTTGTGTACCATTTGGAGTGCGCAGCCCAAACGTACGCGTTAATGTAATGTTTGTATACACTACATGTATGTTCCTAGGATTTGGTAATTGAGTCAAACACACAATTCCCCGACCGTCGCGGACACCATTCTTGGACAGAAGTCCTAGTACGTAGAGTACTTTCCCTAGGTATGTGCCCGTTCGTGACTATCGTTGCGTGCATACGGACACGCTTGGGTATGTTTACCATACAAGGTTTACTAGGGAAACCTGCTTGCTCGACCATTGCCCTCCCGTCGCGGACACCATTCTTGGACAGAAGTCCTAGTACGTAGAGTACTTTCCCTAGGTATGTGCCCGTTCGTGACTATCGTTGCGTGCATACGGACACGCTTGGGTATGTTTACCATACAAGGTTTACTAGGGAAACCTGCTTGCTCGACCATTGCCCTCCCGTCGCGGACACCATTCTTGGACAGAAGTCCTAGTACGTAGAGTACTTTCCCTAGGTATGTGCCCGTTCGTGACTATCGTTGCGTGCATACGGACACGCTTGGGTATGTTTACCATACAAGGTTTACTAGGGAAACCAGGAAGGAATTCTAGGCACACGTTTGTTCCATGCACAGTAACTTTCGTTCTCTTAAGGTAGCAATTTAACTTGTTTGCCATGATAAGCAACCTGCTTCCCCGACCGTCGCGGACACCATTCTTGGACAGAAGTCCTAGTACGTAGAGTACTTTCCCTAGGTATGTGCCCGTTCGTGACTATCGTTGCGTGCATACGGACACGCTTGGGTATGTTTACCATACAAGGTTTACTAGGGAAACCTGCTTGCTCGACCATTGCCCTCCCGTCGCGGACACCATTCTTGGACAGAAGTCCTAGTACGTAGAGTACTTTCCCTAGGTATGTGCCCGTTCGTGACTATCGTTGCGTGCATACGGACACGCTTGGGTATGTTTACCATACAAGGTTTACTAGGGAAACCTGCTTGCTCGACCATTGCCCTCCCGTCGCGGACACCATTCTTGGACAGAAGTCCTAGTACGTAGAGTACTTTCCCTAGGTATGTGCCCGTTCGTGACTATCGTTGCGTGCATACGGACACGCTTGGGTATGTTTACCATACAAGGTTTACTAGGGAAACCTGCTTGCTCGACCATTGCCCTCCCGTCGCGGACACCATTCTTGGACAGAAGTCCTAGTACGTAGAGTACTTTCCCTAGGTATGTGCCCGTTCGTGACTATCGTTGCGTGCATACGGACACGCTTGGGTATGTTTACCATACAAGGTTTACTAGGGAAACCTGCTTGCTCGACCATTGCCCTCCCGTCGCGGACACCATTCTTGGACAGAAGTCCTAGTACGTAGAGTACTTTCCCTAGGTATGTGCCCGTTCGTGACTATCGTTGCGTGCATACGGACACGCTTGGGTATGTTTACCATACAAGGTTTACTAGGGAAACCTGCTTGCTCGACCATTGCCCTCCCGTCGCGGACACCATTCTTGGACAGAAGTCCTAGTACGTAGAGTACTTTCCCTAGGTATGTGCCCGTTCGTGACTATCGTTGCGTGCATACGGACACGCTTGGGTATGTTTACCATACAAGGTTTACTAGGAAACCTGCTTGCTCGACCATTGCCCTCCCGTCGCGGACACCATTCTTGGACAGAAGTCCTAGTACGTAGAGTACTTTCCCTAGGTATGTGCCCGTTCGTGACTATCGTTGCGTGCATACGGACACGCTTGGGTATGTTTACCATACAAGGTTTACTAGGGAAACCTGCTTGCTCGACCATTGCCCTCCCGTCGCGGACACCATTCTTGGACAGAAGTCCTAGTACGTAGAGTACTTTCCCTAGGTATGTGCCCGTTCGTGACTATCGTTGCGTGCATACGGACACGCTTGGGTATGTTTACCATACAAGGTTTACTAGGGAAACCTGCTTGCTCGACCATTGCCCTCCCGTCGCGGACACCATTCTTGGACAGAAGTCCTAGTACGTAGAGTACTTTCCCTAGGTATGTGCCCGTTCGTGACTATCGTTGCGTGCATACGGACACGCTTGGGTATGTTTACCATACAAGGTTTACTAGGGAAACCTGCTTGCTCGACCATTGCCCTCCCGTCGCGGACACCATTCTTGGACAGAAGTCCTAGTACGTAGAGTACTTTCCCTAGGTATGTGCCCGTTCGTGACTATCGTTGCGTGCATACGGACACGCTTGGGTATGTTTACCATACAAGGTTTACTAGGGAAACCTGCTTGCTCGACCATTGCCCTCCCGTCGCGGACACCATTCTTGGACAGAAGTCCTAGTACGTAGAGTACTTTCCCTAGGTATGTGCCCGTTCGTGACTATCGTTGCGTGCATACGGACACGCTTGGGTATGTTTACCATACAAGGTTTACTAGGGAAACCTGCTTGCTCGACCATTGCCCTCCCGTCGCGGACACCATTCTTGGACAGAAGTCCTAGTACGTAGAGTACTTTCCCTAGGTATGTGCCCGTTCGTGACTATCGTTGCGTGCATACGGACACGCTTGGGTATGTTTACCATACAAGGTTTACTAGGGAAACCTGCTTGCTCGACCATTGCCCTCCCGTCGCGGACACCATTCTTGGACAGAAGTCCTAGTACGTAGAGTACTTTCCCTAGGTATGTGCCCGTTCGTGACTATCGTTGCGTGCATACGGACACGCTTGGGTATGTTTACCATACAAGGTTTACTAGGGAAACCTGCTTGCTCGACCATTGCCCTCCCGTCGCGGACACCATTCTTGGACAGAAGTCCTAGTACGTAGAGTACTTTCCCTAGGTATGTGCCCGTTCGTGACTATCGTTGCGTGCATACGGACACGCTTGGGTATGTTTACCATACAAGGTTTACTAGGGAAACCTGCTTGCTCGACCATTGCCCTCCCGTCGCGGACACCATTCTTGGACAGAAGTCCTAGTACGTAGAGTACTTTCCCTAGGTATGTGCCCGTTCGTGACTATCGTTGCGTGCATACGGACACGCTTGGGTATGTTTACCATACAAGGTTTACTAGGGAAACCTGCTTGCTCGACCATTGCCCTCCCGTCGCGGACACCATTCTTGGACAGAAGTCCTAGTACGTAGAGTACTTTCCCTAGGTATGTGCCCGTTCGTGACTATCGTTGCGTGCATACGGACACGCTTGGGTATGTTTACCATACAAGGTTTACTAGGGAAACCTGCTTGCTCGACCATTGCCCTCCCGTCGCGGACACCATTCTTGGACAGAAGTCCTAGTACGTAGAGTACTTTCCCTAGGTATGTGCCCGTTCGTGACTATCGTTGCGTGCATACGGACACGCTTGGGTATGTTTACCATACAAGGTTTACTAGGGAAACCTGCTTGCTCGACCATTGCCCTCCCGTCGCGGACACCATTCTTGGACAGAAGTCCTAGTACGTAGAGTACTTTCCCTAGGTATGTGCCCGTTCGTGACTATCGTTGCGTGCATACGGACACGCTTGGGTATGTTTACCATACAAGGTTTACTAGGGAAACCTGCTTGCTCGACCATTGCCCTCCCGTCGCGGACACCATTCTTGGACAGAAGTCCTAGTACGTAGAGTACTTTCCCTAGGTATGTGCCCGTTCGTGACTATCGTTGCGTGCATACGGACACGCTTGGGTATGTTTACCATACAAGGTTTACTAGGGAAACCTGCTTGCTCGACCATTGCCCTCCCGTCGCGGACACCATTCTTGGACAGAAGTCCTAGTACGTAGAGTACTTTCCCTAGGTATGTGCCCGTTCGTGACTATCGTTGCGTGCATACGGACACGCTTGGGTATGTTTACCATACAAGGTTTACTAGGGAAACCTGCTTGCTCGACCATTGCCCTCCCGTCGCGGACACCATTCTTGGACAGAAGTCCTAGTACGTAGAGTACTTTCCCTAGGTATGTGCCCGTTCGTGACTATCGTTGCGTGCATACGGACACGCTTGGGTATGTTTACCATACAAGGTTTACTAGGGAAACCAGGAAGGAATTCTAGGCACACGTTTTGTTCCATGCACAGTAACTTTCGTTCTCTTAAGGTAGCAATTTAACTTGTTTGCCATGATAAGCAACCTGCTTCCCCGACCGTCGCGGACACCATTCTTGGACAGAAGTCCTAGTACGTAGAGTACTTTCCCTAGGTATGTGCCCGTTCGTGACTATCGTTGCGTGCATACGGACACGCTTGGGTATGTTTACCATACAAGGTTTACTAGGGAAACCTGCTTGCTCGACCATTGCCCTCCCGTCGCGGACACCATTCTTGGACAGAAGTCCTAGTACGTAGAGTACTTTCCCTAGGTATGTGCCCGTTCGTGACTATCGTTGCGTGCATACGGACACGCTTGGGTATGTTTACCATACAAGGTTTACTAGGGAAACAGGAAGGAATTCTAGGCACACGTTTTGTTCCATCCACAGTAACTTTCGTTCTCTTAAGGTAGCTATTTAACTTGTTTGCCATGATAAGCAACCTGCTTCCCCGACCGTCGCGGACACCATTCTTGGACAGAAGTCCTAGTACGTAGAGTACTTTCCCTAGGTATGTGCCCGTTCGTGACTATCGTTGCGTGCATACGGACACGCTTGGGTATGTTTACCATACAAGGTTTACTAGGGAAACCTGCTTGCTCGACCATTGCCCTCCCGTCGCGGACACCATTCTTGGACAGAAGTCCTAGTACGTAGAGTACTTTCCCTAGGTATGTGCCCGTTCGTGACTATCGTTGCGTGCATACGGACACGCTTGGGTATGTTTACCATACAAGGTTTACTAGGGAAACCAGGAAGGAATTCTAGGCACACGTTTTGTTCCATCCACAGTAACTTTCGTTCTCTTAAGGTAGCTATTTAACTTGTTTGCCATGATAAGTAACCTGCTTCCCCGACCGTCGCGGACACCATTCTTGGACAGAAGTCCTAGTACGTAGAGTACTTTCCCTAGGTATGTGCCCGTTCGTGACTATCGTTGCGTGCATACGGACACGCTTGGGTATGTTTACCATACAAGGTTTACTAGGGAAACCTGCTTGCTCGACCATTGCCCTCCCGTCGCGGACACCATTCTTGGACAGAAGTCCTAGTACGTAGAGTACTTTCCCTAGGTATGTGCCCGTTCGTGACTATCGTTGCGTGCATACGGACACGCTTGGGTATGTTTACCATACAAGGTTTACTAGGGAAACCTGCTTGCTCGACCATTGCCCTCCCGTCGCGGACACCATTCTTGGACAGAAGTCCTAGTACGTAGAGTACTTTCCCTAGGTATGTGCCCGTTCGTGACTATCGTTGCGTGCATACGGACACGCTTGGGTATGTTTACCATACAAGGTTTACTAGGGAAACCTGCTTGCTCGACCATTGCCCTCCCGTCGCGGACACCATTCTTGGACAGAAGTCCTAGTACGTAGAGTACTTTCCCTAGGTATGTGCCCGTTCGTGACTATCGTTGCGTGCATACGGACACGCTTGGGTATGTTTACCATACAAGGTTTACTAGGGAAACCTGCTTGCTCGACCATTGCCCTCCCGTCGCGGACACCATTCTTGGACAGAAGTCCTAGTACGTAGAGTACTTTCCCTAGGTATGTGCCCGTTCGTGACTATCGTTGCGTGCATACGGACACGCTTGGGTATGTTTACCATACAAGGTTTACTAGGGAAACCTGCTTGCTCGACCATTGCCCTCCCGTCGCGGACACCATTCTTGGACAGAAGTCCTAGTACGTAGAGTACTTTCCCTAGGTATGTGCCCGTTCGTGACTATCGTTGCGTGCATACGGACACGCTTGGGTATGTTTACCATACAAGGTTTACTAGGGAAACCTGCTTGCTCGACCATTGCCCTCCCGTCGCGGACACCATTCTTGGACAGAAGTCCTAGTACGTAGAGTACTTTCCCTAGGTATGTGCCCGTTCGTGACTATCGTTGCGTGCATACGGACACGCTTGGGTATGTTTACCATACAAGGTTTACTAGGGAAACCTGCTTGCTCGACCATTGCCCTCCCGTCGCGGACACCATTCTTGGACAGAAGTCCTAGTACGTAGAGTACTTTCCCTAGGTATGTGCCCGTTCGTGACTATCGTTGCGTGCATACGGACACGCTTGGGTATGTTTACCATACAAGGTTTACTAGGGAAACCTGCTTGCTCGACCATTGCCCTCCCGTCGCGGACACCATTCTTGGACAGAAGTCCTAGTACGTAGAGTACTTTCCCTAGGTATGTGCCCGTTCGTGACTATCGTTGCGTGCATACGGACACGCTTGGGTATGTTTACCATACAAGGTTTACTAGGGAAACCTGCTTGCTCGACCATTGCCCTCCCGTCGCGGACACCATTCTTGGACAGAAGTCCTAGTACGTAGAGTACTTTCCCTAGGTATGTGCCCGTTCGTGACTATCGTTGCGTGCATACGGACACGCTTGGGTATGTTTACCATACAAGGTTTACTAGGGAAACCTGCTTGCTCGACCATTGCCCTCCCGTCGCGGACACCATTCTTGGACAGAAGTCCTAGTACGTAGAGTACTTTCCCTAGGTATGTGCCCGTTCGTGACTATCGTTGCGTGCATACGGACACGCTTGGGTATGTTTACCATACAAGGTTTACTAGGGAAACCTGCTTGCTCGACCATTGCCCTCCCGTCGCGGACACCATTCTTGGACAGAAGTCCTAGTACGTAGAGTACTTTCCCTAGGTATGTGCCCGTTCGTGACTATCGTTGCGTGCATACGGACACGCTTGGGTATGTTTACCATACAAGGTTTACTAGGGAAACCTGCTTGCTCGACCATTGCCCTCCCGTCGCGGACACCATTCTTGGACAGAAGTCCTAGTACGTAGAGTACTTTCCCTAGGTATGTGCCCGTTCGTGACTATCGTTGCGTGCATACGGACACGCTTGGGTATGTTTACCATACAAGGTTTACTAGGGAAACCTGCTTGCTCGACCATTGCCCTCCCGTCGCGGACACCATTCTTGGACAGAAGTCCTAGTACGTAGCGTTCTTTATTGTACTTGATCAGTTTGTATTGCCTTCGCTTTGTTCCATCGACACTTGCTACTGCTCACTAAGGGGTTTTTGTTTGTGATGTGTACGATAAGCCACCGTCTATCCTATCCGGCACTTTATCAACACTTTTCACCCAAGTCATAGGAACGTAGTGTACTTTCCCTGATCGGTACACAATTTTGGTGCACGGCTATCCTGACCGGCAACTTGTACCAACATGGACATCCATGAACGCGTACGCTCGGGCTGCGCCCTCCGTGTTGTACTTTCCCTGATCGGTACACAATTTTGGTGCACGGCTATCCTGACCGGCAACTTGTACCAACATGGACATCCATGAACGCGTACGCTCGGGCTGCGCCCTCCGTGTTGTACTTTCCCTGATCGGTACACAATTTTGGTGCACGGCTATCCTGACCGGCAACTTGTACCAACATGGACATCCATGAACGCGTACGCTCGGGCTGCGCCCTCCGTGTTGTACTTTCCCTGATCGGTACACAATTTTGGTGCACGGCTATCCTGACCGGCACTAAATCGTCACTTTTCGTCCATAACCTAGGAACGTCGTGTAGGTTTCATCATTTTTATGTTTGATTCGGTTTAATATGATTGAAAAATACGCTAAGTCCCAGAAATCTGAACTCGAATACTTCCTCCATGTTGCGCCAAAAGCTACTGACCAACGCCTAGCTTGAGACCCATTTATAGTTTAATTTCCATTAATAGTTTGAAAAATACGCTAAGTCCCAGAAATCTGAACTCGAATACTTCCTCCATGTTGCGCCAAAAGCTACTGACCAACGCCTAGCTTGAGACCCATTTATAGTTTAATTTCCATTAATAGTTTTGAAAAATACGCTAAGTCCCAGAAATCTGAACTCGAATACTTCCTCCATGTTGCGCCAAAAGCTACTGACCAACGCCTAGCTTGAGACCCATTTATAGTTTAATTTCCATTAATAGTTTTGAAAAATACGCTAAGTCCCAGAAATCTGAACTCGAATACTTCCTCCATGTTGCGCCAAAAGCTACTGACCAACGCCTAGCTTGAGACCCATTTATAGTTTAATTTAAATTAATAGTTTTGAAAAATACGCTAAGTCCCAGAAATCTGAACTCGAATACTTCCTCCATGTTGCGCCAAAAGCTACTGACCAACGCCTAGCTTGAGACCCATTTATAGTTTAATTTCCATTAATAGTTTTGAAAAATACGCTAAGTCCCAGAAATCTGAACTCGAATACTTTCTCCATGTGGCGCCAAAAGCTACTGACCAACGCCTAGGTACATGGTTGGTACATGGATTGTATGCATGCAGGCGTACTGCCGTGCTGGACCGGAAAATCGCACTAGCTACTAGAACGTAGAGTAATTCCCCTAGATAGGTGCTTTTGCATGCCTCTGATCGACGACCATGCAACTTGCAACGTGCGACACGCGTAGGTAGGCTTCCCCATACAAGTTCCCTAGGGTAGCACCAAATTGCATACTTTCAGGCGTAATTTTCGGAACCGTGTACCGTGCATGGTACAA
>NW_024428568.1:0-2500 GCF_017562075.2 Anopheles merus | reverse complement strand
CAAATTAATGTACGTCCCAGATAGTGACGATCTCTGGGAGGAAGAACCTTAAGGAACTCCCCGCACATATCAAGAATTATAGGTAACGCTGCCAATTACCTGTTTCTTAGTAAAACTCACAACTCATTCCTTGGGTTTGGAAGTGTCCATGTCGGTGCCGAGTACAAGTTACCGCGTTCAAAGTTTGGTAAGCAGCGCACTCAACCTCCAACATAACCCTTCACGTCTTGATATGCTCTCTACAAAAGCGTGTGCCTATGTAGGTACAAATTAATGTACGTCCCAGATAGTGACGATCTCTGGGAGGAAGAACCTTAAGGAACTCCCCGCACATATCAAGATTATAGGTAACGCTGCCAATTACCTGTTGCTCTTAGTAAAACTCACAACTCATTCCTTGGGTTTGGAAGTGTCCATGTCGGTGCCGAGTACAAGTTACCGCGTTCAAAGTTTGGTAAGCAGCGCACTCGACCTCCAACATAACCCTTCACGTCTTGATATGCTCTCTACAAAAGCGTGTGCCTATGTAGGTACAAATTAATGTACGTCCCAGATAGTGACGATCTCTGGGAGGAAGAACCTTAAGGAACTCCCCGCACATATCAAGAATTATAGGTAACGCTGCCAATTACCTGTTTCTCTTAGTAAAACTCACAACTCATTCCTTGGGTTTGGAAGTGTCCATGTCGGTGCCGAGTACAAGTTACCGCGTTCAAAGTTTGGTAAGCAGCGCACTCAACCTCCAACATAACCCTTCACGTCTTGATATGCTCTCTACAAAAGCGTGCGCTAATGTAGGTACAAATTAATGTACGTCCCAGATAGTGACGATCTCTGGGAGGAAGAACCTTAAGGAACTCCCCGCACATATCAAGAATTATAGGTAACGCTGCCATTACCTGTTTCTCTTAGTAAAACTCACAACTCATTCCTTGGGTTTGGAAGTGTCCATGTCGGTGCCGAGTACAAGTTACCGCGTTCAAAGTTTGGTAAGCAGCGCACTCGACCTCCAACATAACACTTCACGTCTTGATATGCTCTCTACAAAAGCGTGTGCCTATGTAGGTACAAATGAATGTACGTCCCAGATAGTGACGATCTCTGGGAGGAAGAACCTTAAGGAACTCCCCGCACATATCAAGAATTATAGGTAACGCTGCCAATTACCTGTTTCTCTTAGTAAACTCACAACTCATTCCTTGGGTTTGGAAGTGTCCATGTCGGTGCCGAGTACAAGTTACCGCGTTCAAAGTTTGGTAAGCAGCGCACTCAACCTCCAACATAACCCTTCACGTCTTGATATGCTCTCTACAAAAGCGTGTGCTAATGCAGGTACAAATTAATGTACGTCCCAGATAGTGACGATCTCTGGGAGGAAGAACCTTAAGGAACTCCCCGCACATATCAAGATTATAGGTAACGCTGCCAATACCTGTTTCTCTTAGTAAAACTCACAACTCATTCCTTGGGTTTGGAAGTGTCCATGTCGGTGCCGAGTACAAGTTACCGCGTTCAAAGTTTGGTAAGCAGCGCACTCGACCTCCAACATAACCCTTCACGTCTTGATATGCTCTCTACAAAAGCGTGCGCTAATGTAGGTACAAATTAATGTACGTCCCAGATAGTGACGATCTCTGGGAGGAAGAACCTTAAGGAACTCCCCGCACATATCAAGAATTATAGGTAACGGCCAATTACCTGTTTCTCTTAGTAAAACTCACAACTCATTCCTTGGGTTTGGAAGTGTCCATGTCGGTGCCGAGTACAAGTTACCGCGTTCAAAGTTTGGTAAGCAGCGCACTCGACCTCCAACATAACACTTCACGTCTTGATATGCTCTCTACAAAAGCGTGTGCCTATGTAGGTACAAATTAATGTACGTCCCAGATAGTGACGATCTCTGGGAGGAAGAACCTTAAGGAACTCCCCGCACATATCAAGAATTATAGGTAACGCTGCCAATTACCTGTTTCTCTTAGTAAAACTCACAACTCATTCCTTGGGTTTGGAAGTGTCCATGTCGGTGCCGAGTACAAGTTACCGCGTTCAAAGTTTGGTAAGCAGCGCACTCGACTCCAACATAACACTTCACGTCTTGATATGCTCTCTACAAAAGCGTGCGCTAATGCAGGTACAAATTAATGTACGTCCCAGATAGTGACGATCTCTGGGAGGAAGAACCTTAAGGAACTCCCCGCACATATCAAGAATTATAGGTAACGGCCAATCACCATGTTCTCTTAGTAAAACTCACAACTCATTCCTTGGGTTTGGAAGTGTCCATGTCGGTGCCGAGTACAAGTTACCGCGTTCAAAGTTTGGTAAGCAGCGCACTCGACCTCCAACATAACACTTCACGTCTTGATATGCTCTCTACAAAGCGTGCGCTAATGCAGGTACAAATTAATGTACGTCCCAGATAGTGCGATCTCTGGGAGGAAGAACCTTAAGGAACTCCCCGCAATATCAAGAAAATAGTAAGAACGCCAATCACCTGTCT
>NW_024428567.1:0-23772 GCF_017562075.2 Anopheles merus | reverse complement strand
CAACGTGCCGAAGCTGACGCTCATCATCGGCGGGTCGTACGGGGCGGGCAATTACGGCATGTGCGGTCGGGCGTACTCGCCGCTTCATCTACATGTGGCCGAACAGTCGCATCTCGGTGATGGGCGGTCGCAGGCGGCCGGTGTGCTGGCCAATCACCGAGGAGCAGTACCGCCGGCCGGGCGCGAATGGACGGAGGAGATTGGCAATCGCATCAAGGCGCCGATCGTGCAGCAGTTCGAGGCGGAGGGATCACCGTACTACAGTACGGCCCGGCTGTGGGACGATGGCATCATCGATCCGGTCGATACGCGCCGCGTGCTGGGGCTTAGCTTGCAGGCGGCCCTCAACCAGCCGGTCGGCGAGACTCGCTTCGGTGTGTTCCGCATGTAGAGGAAGGAAAGAGATAGGCAGTGATCACACACAGCGAAAGCTTCAACATTGGACGCGAAAACCAGGTGTTGCATTTATCTAGCTCGTAAGCGTGAGTAACAGTAACAGACTTGGCCACGATTGGCTACACAGACGAATAACGTACGAAATGTGTACCAGACACACACAGAACGATACATTGCATCTAATGCATTCCATGCGTCTTCCAGTAGCGCAACAACAAGTAGCACCAAGTGCGGGAAATGGTTTGATAAGATATTATTTTGAAAAAAAAATGTGCCTTTATCTGCCATAAAATATATACATTGCAAATATACGGTGAAACCGAGTTGCTTTATTCCAAACAGATATGGTACAAGAATAATCGTTAAGCTCTGCTTTGAGTTCATCAGAAGCGCCATTAGAGGTGGACTGTTCCCCCCGGGGGGTATATTATACATTCATTTAATATGCAATGGAGTGGAAGAAAAAAGCAAATGCATTAGAAAGACAAATAATCTACCTTTTAACAATAAAAAAAAAACACCGCGATCGGTCACGCGCACGATACGCGCCTAGATCGGCAGCTGAAAGCTGCTCGGATCGGGCAGCTGCTCCGACGTGAGGTACGCGTTCAGGTACATGATCGACAGTACCGCAATGCCGGCCCGGCCAGTGCACGATGGTCTTCGCTCGACAGCTTCGCCTTCCGGTCGACGAAGCAGTGAGTGGCCGCCATCGCCCGCTCCGAGTGGATGAACGGTGGATCCACGTCCAGCACGTAACCGCCGCCGGACTGGAGCAACCGCACGAACTGGTCCTTCTTCGGGACGACCAGCAGCACCGGAACCCGGTGAACGCTCCGTCCCGTTGCCCACATCGTTCGCGATGCGCGTTCGCCACGTGTACAAGCGGCGGCCGTTTCCAGATCACCGGCCGACGCAAGGGCGGTCAGCGCCCACCGCTTTCGGGTTGCCCCATTCGTAGCATTCTTCCTGCAAGGCAAACATGAGCGGACGACACAGTTACACAAACAAATATTCTAAACCACATTGAAAGGTTGTTCTCTTACATCCAAAAAGTATCCCGCCTCGAAGCTGTCGTCCAGATACTTGGTAGAGAGCAACCACTTGCCCGCCGCGATGCCGGACAGCATCTTTTCGCCCGGTTCGGCTTGCCGCCACAGGATGTGCGTGCAGGCCGGATCGTACCGGTTCGGGTCCGACGCCAGCTCCCCTTTGAGTTGTTCGATCTTTTTCGCCAGCTCGAGCCGCACCTGCTCCGGTACGCCCGAGATGGCAAAGACGGGCGTACCGCGGTGCTTCATCGCGAGCGGATTGCCCCCCGTACCGGGCTTTCCTTCTTGTCGTTGGCGGCCGCTTTCGACGCTTTCGGTTTCGGCGATTCGTTCGCTTGTATATTTTCAATGTCCCGCTCGCGCGCCAACGACACCACCACGTTGACTTCTGTGAGGGAAGAAAAAAAATCAAAAAAGCTATAGAACACCCCTCCAACAGTCGCTCTTCTGCACTATTACCCGTATCGTAATCGATCTCGGTGTACGGTTCCGGCGGTAGCTGTTCCGTGTCTGCTTCCAGCTGATATTTCGCCTTCTTCTGGCCGACTCTTTGGCGGCCGCAATGACGTCGCTCAGCCGCTGGACGAACGCATCGCCTTGCCGCATTGAGCAGCGGCTTTTTGGCCACCGGTTGCAGATCGTTCCGTCGCCCGCCGGACTGCGGCACTTGTCGCTTGTCGCGTTTGAATCGCCGTAATCGTCCTCCTCCTGCTCGAGCTCGCTGCGCGACCGCTTATCAGCACTGACATTGCCCGATCGAGTGATCCTCTCGAGATGGTGGACGTGTCAGCCGAACGTTCTCCTCCGCCCGTCGCCACCGTTGTTGGTGGGGAGCCACCACCATTCTTCCTCGACTGCGGCGCCGGCGGCGGTGGAGCTGTGCTCGCAATTTCCTCATCCGTTTCCCCCGGAACGGTTCAAATCGAGCGTCTTGCGCGGCATCGTCGAGCACTTGGACTCCACGTGGTTCACGTAATCTTCGCCAAACTTTTCCACATAGAATCGACGCTTTATCTCGCTGATCGGCGTGCTCAGGCGGCGTACTCGTTGTGAAGCCGTCTCGTCACCCAACGGATCGGATGGGCCGCCGGCTGCACTCGCCGTACCGGCGGTGTTGCTGGTGGACGGTTTGTGGTAGCGATCCCAATACTGCAACTTGCGCTTGTGGTAGGCTGATTGTCCGGGCTGGCGTCCGGCCGGAAGCCGTACGGTGTGACCGGCTTCGTCATGCAGTCGGGCAACGTCGGCGTCCGGATGTGGCCGTCACCGCCCGCCCCGGGGCCACCACCGTGCGGTGTCGCTAGCAGCTCCTTCACGCGCCGCGTTCGGGCGTTATGTTCCGTTCGGCCTCTTCCGCCTCCTCAGCACCTTGTACAGCGTGTTGCGGACGGGGCGTATCGAACTCCATCACGCGCTGGGTAACGCTCAGCGCTCGTAATCAAAGCCCGCACCGGCCGGTGTCACGTTGGTGCTGCTTCCCGCCGCCCCTCCCGGCACCGCCGGCGACCGGTGTGATGGGCGAGCGGGATGAGGACGAGCCACGGCCTTCCTCCGAGATGGCGGTAAACCGGCGCGTACGCAGCACATCACGGCGGCCGGCGGAGAATCCGCAGCAGCCTGACCGTAGACACTGCCCTCGTTCGGATCGAACGGTTTCCGCTGGACGCGCTGCGCCTTCATCAGCTCCTCGTACTGATCCATCTCTGCGAGTACTGCATCCGTTCGCCGCTGGACAGCTGCCGCAGCTGTGGCGTGGACAGACGCGTGAACCCGTACTCCGTCTCTTCGCGCGTTTTCTGCACAGTAATGTACCGGAACTGATCGCCCGTCGTCTTGGGCACGGGTTTCATCGTGGACGATGCCTGCGGATGCATCGAAAGCTCCTCTTCCCTCGCGGGTTCGCCGATGCGCGCCTCCTCGCGCACGGAATCAATGTCCACATCGTCGGTCGACGTCATGGGAAGGCACGCACCCGCCCCGACGGCCACGTTCTTCGCCGAGCAGATCGCGTCCCCAACCAGGTAGGGATTTTCCGCCACCCGGCACTTCTGGCGCGTACACTCCCGCAGCCACTCGGCACGAACCACGGTCAGCTCCCACTGAATGGCTGCATTGTACTTCGCACCGCTCGGCTCCTTGCACACCAGCAGTGGAGCGGCCTTCCTTACCAGCCGCTCCTGGACGCACGCGCCCAGCAGCTTCCCCATCGCGATCAGAAACTCACGCTCCGGCCCGGAGTACGAGCTGATCACGACCGTTTCCCCTTCCAGCGGTGTCGGGTCATCCTCGCCGTAGATGATCGGCTCGTAGTAGTACTCCATCGGGCAGCACTGGCCGCTCTGGATCGAGTTTTCGAGCCAAATGCAGTTGACCGTTTGCTTCCCCCTTATGCAAAGTCCGGCGTGCCGATGCAGGACGTCGGCAGCACTATGTGTCCACCTCGTCCGTGTAGCTTTCGTCCACGATCGTACCGCCGCACTCCTTGCAGTCGGACAGGATCTGCACGGCGTCCTCCTCCGAGAAGCCGAACACAAACAGCGTCTTGCCAAGCATAAACTCCGGCAGCTGCGACTCCATCTCCGAGTCGAGCTGGCTCACTGCGCTGCTGCTGGACGAGGACGACGGGGGGAGTCCAGCGGCCGGTTTCGGTTCACCGCCGGTAACCGTTCGGCCATGTTCTTCTCCATATACTGCAGCATGATCGAGTCCTGTTCGGTCGGCTGTTTGGCTGCGGCCGGTTGCGATGGCGCCGCCTTGTTCGGTTCCGGCGGTGTCGCTTCCTCTAGGCGGAACTTCGGCACATCCGGTCGCTGAACACGCTGCTATTCATGCGCTGCAGGTTCTTCTTGCTCGACGGGGACGGTGGTTCCGGTGCGCGCTCCATCATAATGCCCTTCCCGGACGGTTGAAACGTGTACTCGTTCGCGTCCTCCGGGGCCAGCTGGCGCAGCTCGATCGATTTCGCCAACCACTCGAGCGTCAGCAGGTGGGCGGCCGAATCGCGCAGCTTGCTCAACTCCGACACGTGCTGCTCGCCGACGATGACGTGGCTGATGGCGGTGCTGGCTATCTCATCGTACCGCACAGCGCCAACTGCGTTCAGTATTTTGTTCAGCTTTTCCTTCTCCTCCGCGGTAAATCCGCTCAAAATACGCTGCACCCATCCAGCACCGGTCCGGCCTTCTTGGCCTGCTGTAGTACGGTCAGGCGCGCCAGCACCTCCGGTACCGCTGGCTTCCCACGGGGCGAGCGACGGATGAGCTACTCCCCGCCGGTGCTACATCCGCTCCCCCACTCATCATGCTTTCGTTGATGGTTTCGTTGCGGAGGAAAAGTTGGCGTGCGAAATCTCCGACAGCTGCGTACAGTCGGGATTAAATTCACCGGCCGAAATGCGAACACCGACCGCCCGGCGGACCCACCCGCTCGCCCATCGTCCTTCGTCGGGGTGGAAGCTTTCATGCTTTTCACCTCGTACGGCTGGATCGGCCGCACGTACCCGCTGGCCACACTGTCCACCACCCACTCGGGCGTTAGACACTCCTTGTTGCACCGCACCGCACCGCGGAACTTGGCCGAATCGGTGCCCGTCTTCTCCAGGCAGTATGTCGGTCGTTTCCGACCTGAACGACCCGACGTACGTAGTTGCCGCCGTGCGATTCGATCAGCGCTTTGATTTCGTTCTTTCTCGCCGCGCTCAACCCGGTCGACGTGATCGTGAGCGCGTAAAACACCGGCAGCCGGTACTTCTCGACCATGGCCGCCTCGGTTGCGTGCAGATCGCGCCGCTGGCTTTCCTCCCAGACGGCGCTCACCCAGTCCGGGTGCATGATGGGCAGCCTGCACTCGGCCCCTTCTCGTACTTGACCGACTTTACCGTGGAGGACACGAGATGGGTGCAGCTGGCGTTCAGCACGTCCAGATAGTACCCCCCATGTGGCACACCAGCTGGCTGACGAGCGTTTTCTCCTTCGCCTTCAGGCCGCTGCTGCATACGGTCAGGTTGCGCATGGCCGTCGGTACACCGGATTCACGCCGAGCGGTATCGTCTCGTTGTCCATGAAGCAGCTGATCAGACACCGCGGCCCGATCACGGTCGAGGGCGATTTGCGCGCGTGCTCGAACGCCGTCCCGGTGAACTTTTCGAACACAAACCATGCCGCTTGGTAAGCGTCTGCTCGTCCATCTTCAGACACTCCTCCTCGGTGATCAGCCCTGCAGCTCCTCGTTGTCGTTGTGTTCCCCGTGCCGTCTGCCAGGATGTGGAGAAAAAGAAGCGATAGGGGGAGAGTAGCGGTGTAGCATTGCTTCCCACCTCGAACAGGTAAACCCACCCAATACTTACCGTGTAAGCCATTTTCATGTCTTCAGATGCATTTCATGGGAACCGTGGCCTGCACGCAGCACAAAGTACAGCTTGGCCAGTTGCTGATCCGCCAACAGTTGGCTGTTCATGGTGCGTGCGCGTTTGTTTGGTAACTTCTAGATTCGGTGCTCACTTGCTTTTTACCTTTGACCAGCTGGTCGCATCGCTTTGTGGCGACAAAAGTCAAGAAATGTAACTGTTTGCTTGTACTTCAACAAGAAAGTTTACGTTTTTCACTGCACAAATCAAACGTGCAAAGGTGTGTTCGGGGTATTTTTCACTTTTTCCAATCAACCACTTAGAGTGTGGCACGGTTCGTTGTTCTGCAGCAAACTTGAAAGGCGCTAAAACAGATTCGCTGATTTGAATTGTCAAATGACGGTTTTTGGGGGGAAAATTAAACATCAAAGTTTAGTACAGGCATGACTTTAGCACAACTCTACTGGACACTTTTTGTACAGCGAAACACTGGTAAATTGTTACAAAAGATGGTATTTCCAACAAATAAATGTATTGTCGAAGCGCTTATCGTGCTTTAAAGCGATTAATATGGTTGTAGCGTGATTTTTTAGAATAAAATTAGGAAGAACAAAAGAATTAGGGTGACCAGAGAAATGTCATAGCCGTATGACAGTACGGTCAAAAATAGTTTTGCATTATCAACGTTAATTCAACGCCTATTTAAAACAAGAAATGTATGTGAAACTTTTGAAATGTTTGATATTCCTATAACTGCATTAACGTCTTTGAACATCGTTTGTGTTGTTAAAATGTGCGTAAATCTTCCGCCATTTTTCGCGCAATATAGCTTCTGCTCAGCTGTCATTTCTGTAAAGCGGTACAACCTTCCGCTCATTACACACTTCGATCACGAACGTCAACGAGTGCATCTCATTTTGTGGAAGAAATAACGTGATTTTTCCGTACGGCCGACATCCAACAGCGAAAATGTACGCCCCACAGCAGCCAATTCTCATTCTGAGTAAGTAAAGCGTGCAGTTTATTGGTTGGACAATTGGAAAAACTCACTTCCGTATCGTTGCAGGTAAAAATACGAAGCGTGAGAGCGGCCGAAAGGTGCAGTTGGAGAACATCAATGCCGGCAAAGTGAGTCACTTCACGTGTGTGTGTGTGCGTGCGTGTGTGTGTGTGTGTGTGTGTGTGTGTTGTGTGTGTGTGTGTGTGTGTGTGTGTGTGTGTGTGTGTGTGTGGCACAGCACACATGGTGTTAAAATCGTGTTTCTAACCCAATGGCGTGTGTGGGCGGCCTGGCTTCTCGTTTCGTCTTCTCCCTTTTCCAGACGATTGCTGACCTGATCCGCACATGTCTGGGCCCGCAAGCAATGATGAAGATGCTGATGGACCCGATGGGCGGCATCGTGATGACCAACGATGGCAATGCGATCTTGCGTGAAATCACGGTACAACATCCGGCAGCAAAGAGCATGATCGAAATCGCCCGCACGCAGGACGAGAGGTGGGCGACGGTACCACCTCCGTGATCGTGCTGGCCGGTGAGATGCTGGCCGTGGCGGAACAGTTCCTCCAGCAGCAGATCCACCCGACCGTGATCATCCGCGCGTATCGGGAGGCGCTCGAGGACATGGTGCGCATCCTGCAGGACGAGGTCAGCATCGAGCTGGATCGCAGCGACAAGAAGCGGCTGGCGGAGGTGGTAAGTCCTGCGTCGGCACGAAATTCGTCGGCCGCTGGTCGGATCTGGCGGTGCGCATTGCGCTCGACGCCGTCGAGACGGTGTCGCTGACCGAGAACGGACGCACGGAGATCGACATCAAGAAGTACGCCAAGGTGGAAAAGATCCCGGGCGGCTCGATCGACGATTCGTGCGTGCTGCGGGGCATCATGCTGAACAAGGACGTGACACACCCGAAGATGCGCCGGTACATCGAGAAGCCGCGGATCGTGCTGCTGGACTGCCCGCTCGAGTACAAGAAGGGCGAAAGCCAGACGAACGTGGAGATCGTGGGCGACCAGGACTTTACCAAGCTGCTGCAGATCGAGGAGCATGTGGCGCGCCTGTGCGAGGACATCATCGCAGTCAAGCCGGACGTGGTGTTCACGGAGAAGGGCGTCTCCGACCTCGCGCAGCACTTCCTGATGAAGGCGGGCATCACCGCGATCCGTCGGCTGCGCAAGACGGACAACAATCGGTTGGCCCGTGCCTGCGGTGCCACCATCGTGAACCGCACGGAGGAGCTGACGGAAAAGGACGTCGGTACCGGGGCGGGCCTGTTCGAGATCAAGAAGATGGGCGACGAGTACTTCTGCTTCGTGACGGAGTGCGAAGATCCGAAGGCGTGCACCATACTGCTGCGCGGCGCCTCCAAGGACGTGCTGAACGAAACCGAGCGTAATCTGCAGGACGCACTGCACGTGGCCCGCAACCTGATGCTCGATCCGAAGCTGCTGCCGGGTGGCGGTGCGGTCGAGATGGCCGTCTCGCAGGCCCTCACCAACAAACAGATCCAGGGACCGTACCGTGCCGTCGCCCAGGCGCTGGAGATCATTCCCCGCACGCTGGCGCAGAACTGTGGCGCGAACACGATCCGCACGCTGACGGCACTGCGGGCGAAGCATGCGTCGCACCCGGCTGCCGACGGTCCGTGCACCTGGGGCATCGACGGCGAGACCGGTCAGCTGGTGGACATGAAGGAGAAGAACATCTGGGAGCCGCTGTCGGTGAAGCTGCAGGTGTACAAGACGGCCGTCGAGACGGCGATCCTGCTGCTGCGCATCGACGACATCGTGTCTGGTTCGAAGAAGAGGGGCGATGATGGTTCCGGACCGTCGCCCGCTGCTGCCGCCGCCGGTATGGGAGAGTAAGGCGGGTGGGGAGTCTCCGCCACACGAAGACGATGCCGGACGCGCTTAATTGTCTTTACATGCCTTATTTAAGTATTGCGCGTACGCGGTGCAGGCGGATGTATCGTCCGAAGAGTCGTGCCCTTATATCGTCACGTGCATTGCAATGGTTTGTCGTTTATAAGGGCCCCACCACCCACACCCACATACAGCCTGGATGCATTTTCTGGAACAATGCTTAAAATCGTGTTTCTGGCGCAGTTTGTTGAGAATGTTGGTTGCATCGAAACCCGCATTGTCGCACAGCTGACGGGGGATGATTTCCAGCGCCTTGGCCATGGCGCCGATCAGCAGCTGCTCCTTGCCGGCAATTGTGCGCGAATAGTTGCGTAGCATTTTCGACAGCTCCATCTCAATTGCACCACCGCCTGGGAAAGAGAGACAAAGAGAAAGAGAAAAAGGGAGATATACAACATTGAAGCATTCTTCCTCATCGCGCACACCCCGCTCGCCAGCAAACTTACCGGCCACAACGGAATCGTTGCGAATCGTGCGCCGCACAATCATGATTGCATCGTGCAGCGAACGTTCCGTCTCTTCCAGAAACTGTTCCGCACCGCCGCGCAGTATGATCGTGCACGTTTTCGCGTTCGGGCAGCCCTGGAACAGGTTGAACCGCTCGCTACCGATCTGGCGCTCCTCGAAGTGTGCGCACGTGCCCAGCACCTTGTCGCTGATGTCCTGTACCGTCGTCATGACGGCGCCACCGCACGCCTTGAGCGTGCGCTTCAGGTCCTCCTCCGGTACGCGCCCGGCACAGAACATGTCCCGGTCGGCGAAGTACTGTGTCGCCACGTCGCCGATCGGCAGCTTGGACAGCACGACCTGCGCACCGGACTGGTGGATTTTGGCCAGCTTGTCGTACAGTATCTGCCACTCGGCGTCCACCACCTTCTGGTACTCGGCCACATTGTCCACGCGCACCTCCGCATTGTCCCGCTCCGCCTTCAGCTCCAGCTCGATGTTGAGCAGCGCGATCTTCACGTTGTCGTAGCTCTTGGGCTGCATCTCGAACCGGCGTACGCGAACGTCTTCTTGAAGGCGACACCCTCCACCAGCATCGAGTCCTCGAGCGCACCGCCCGTCACCTTCTTGATGCCGATCATGTTCAGCGGCAGCAGCACGTCCAGCGTCGTGACCGAGTCGACCACCATCTTCGAGAAGAACTCCTTCTGCTGGTGGATGAGCTTCGAGTTGAGCGCGGTCGCGGCGCACTTCTCCAGCAGCGCCCGGTGCTTCTCGGTGTCGTGCTTTTCGATCTTGAACGCCAGCTCGTTGATTTGCGCCACGCACAGGTTCAGCGCTTTGCGTACCGCTTTGATGATGATGCGCGGATGCACGCCCTCCTCCACGAACGGCTTCAGCTGCTTCAGGAACTCGCCGGCCAGCAGCACCACACTCGTGGTACCGTCGCCCACCTCCGCGTCCTGCGATTTGGCAATGTCGACGAGCGTCTTGGCCGCCGGGTGCACGATGTCCAGCAGCTTCATGATTGTCGCTCCGTCGTTGGAAATCGTGGCCTTACCCTTGCTGTCCACGATCAGCTTGTCCATACCGCGGGGGCCGAGTGTCGTCCGCACCGCATCGACAATCGACTGGCAGGCATTGATGTTCGACACTAGCTGAGGCTTGCCCTGCGAGGTATCGGTGCCCTCCTTCAGCAGAATGATTTGCGGTTGCTGCAAGCAAATGGCAAGAGGGAAAGAATGTATCATCCAAGAAGCCGGGTGGTGGTGAATCATGGCGAACGTTTCTGTGTGGGTGTGTGGGTTGCATGTACGTGTGTGTGTGGGTTGCATGTACGTGTGTGTGTGTGCATGCGTCGTCATGTGCCGTATGCTTGCGGGAGCAATGTTCTCAAGCCATTTGCTACAGCAAGCACACGAATGAATCTTTTAGGACGCTCTACTAACGAAAAACAACACACTTTTTACTGTCTAACAGATTATTTGCCCTTTTTACACTCTAAAGCGGCCGGAAAACCCGTATAAGGAAGAGTTTACAAAGAAAAGCGTGCTCGCGAACATGCCGGTAAACAAATGGTAACCATTTCATCCCTACCAACGCTCGCCGGTGCCATAAACGGATCGTAACGTGCAATACTTACCATATTGGAAGGGAATGAGTCGATACTGCACTGAAACGAACGTTAATATCCTATTTTTCCAGAATATTTTATTCCGAAAGTTGGGGCAAAAGTCCTCGCCTAGGTAAACGTGATCGCAGACGGAATGACAGCGGTGAAACGGTAGCTGTCAAAGTGGCCGAGCGAAATGTGGCGAATTTCGCCCGAACGGTGCACACGATTAGGGTGCTTCTACACTGTGGCGAAAGAGCGTACATGTTTCGTGAGAAAATGCGCAACCATTTCTCAACCGTTTCTTTGTTTATTTCGTACTCCTTCTCCTTCGCACAAATTTCACTACAATCGAGATTTACAACTCAGTAAAATGGATAGAGAGCATGCTATCTTGCATTAAGTCCTAGAAAGTACATATTTGCTCAATATAATTTGATGTACGGCATTCAAGTAAACATATTAAATAGAAAAGCAGCAGGACTACAAACACATTTTGGCAACTTTTTCACATCCAATTTTATGCAAAATAAGCTAAAATTTCTTATTTAACAAAGTTCAAATGCGATCGTTCCCGATACCTTCTTCTACCGCATGGCACTGTTTCTGAGTGTGTGCTTACGCCCTAATGAAACGTCTTACGTCTGACAGGCATTTTTGTAAACATTGCAACTCTAATCTAATCGCGCATGTTTACATAACACTTTTACTTTCGAAAATTGGCACACGTTTTTTGGCCCAACTCCATCGCCGTACTCGCCTGTTCGCTGTTTCCCCCGGCGCAGACGTACCAAGAAAGCCAGCAGCATGCTATCCAAAGCGCGGAGCCTTCTCTCCCTCACACGCATCCACCATGGATCGGTGGCGAACGTTCTCGGGGTTCGGTCGGTGCACATTTCCGAAGCCAATGTACTGCCCACGGAGGTGAATCGCCAGTCAGCAGAATTTAAGGTAACCGTACACTGACGACACGTTTGCGCAAGCGCTTATAATGGAGTTTTAACGTTTTGTTGTCATTTGGGCAGGAAAACTATGGCCAAATGAACGAGCTGGTCGTTAACCTGAAGCGTGTCACGCAGGAGGTGCTTGCCGGCGGTGGACCGGAAGCGATCAAGCGGCACACGTCCAAAGGGAAGCTGTTGGCGCGCGATCGCATCAACCGACTGGTCGATCCGGGCTCGCCGTTCCTCGAGCTGTCGACGCTGGCCGCCCACGACATGTACGGCAAGGATGTGGTCAACTCGGCCGGCATCGTAACCGGCATCGGCCGGGTGCAGGGCGTGGAGTGTGTGATCGTCGCGAACGATGCGACCGTCAAGGGCGGGTCGTACTACCCGATCACGGTGAAGAAGCATCTGCGTGCGCAGGAGATCGCGCAGGAGAACAATCTGCCGTGCATCTATCTGGTCGATTCCGGCGGTGCCAACTTGCCCCGCCAGGCCGACGTGTTCCCGGACAAGATGCACTTTGGCAGGATTTTCTACAACCAGGCGAACATGTCCGCCCGCGGCATTCCGCAGATTGCCGTCGTCATGGGCAGCTGTACGGCCGGCGGCGCTTACGTGCCGGCGATGGCCGACGAGAGCATCATCGTGAAGCGGCAGGGCACAATCTTCCTGGCCGGACCGCCGCTAGTGAAGGCCGCAACCGGCGAGGTAGTATCGGCGGAAGATCTTGGCGGGGCGGATCTGCACTGCCGCACGTCCGGCGTGACCGATCATTACGCGGTGGACGACGAGCACGCACTGTACCTGGCGCGCCAGGTCGTGAAGAACCTGAACCGCCCTGGCAGTGCGAGCTACAGCGAGCTGGCCGGTAGCAGCACGGCCACGATGATGGCACGGGAAGGGCTAACGTTCGGCACGGACCCGGAACCGCCGCAGTATCCGGCCACCGATCTGTACGGCATCGTCGGCTCGAACCTGACGAAAACGTTCGACGTTCGCGAGGTGATTGCGCGCATCGTGGACGGCAGCCGGTTTACCGAGTTTAAGAAGTTTTACGGCGAAACGATCGTGTGCGGGTACGCCCGGCTGTACGGCCAGCTGGTCGGCATCGTGGGCAACAATGGGGTGCTGTTCTCCGAAAGTGCGCTCAAGGGGGCGCACTTCATTCAGCTGTGCGCCCAGAAGCGCATCCCGCTGCTCTTCCTGCAGAACATTACCGGGTTCATGGTGGGCCGGGACGCGGAAGCGGGCGGTATCGCGAAGAACGGTGCCAAGATGGTGACGGCGGTCGCGTGTGCCAACGTGCCGAAGCTGACGCTCATCATCGGCGGGTCGTACGGGGCGGGCAATTACGGCATGTGCGGTCGGGCGTACTCGCCCCGCTTCCTCTACATGTGGCCGAACAGTCGCATCTCGGTGATGGGCGGCTCGCAGGCGGCCGGTGTGCTGGCCCAAATCACCGAGGAGCAGTACCGCCGGACCGGGCGCGAATGGACGGAGGAGATTGGCAATCGCATCAAGGCGCCGATCGTGCAGCAGTTCGAGGCGGAGGGATCACCGTACTACAGTACGGCCCGGCTGTGGGACGATGGCATCATCGATCCGGTCGATACGCGCCGCGTGCTGGGGCTTAGCTTGCAGGCGGCCCTCAACCAGCCGGTCGGCGAGACTCGCTTCGGTGTGTTCCGCATGTAGAGGAAGGAAAGAGATAGGCAGTGATCACACACAGCGAAAGCTTCAAACATTGGACGCGAAAACCAGGTGTTGCATTTATCTAGCTCGTAAGCGTGAGTAACAGTAACAGACTTGGCCAGCGATTGGCTACACAGACGAATAACGTACGAAATGTGTACCGACACACACACAGAAACGATACATTGCATCTAATGCATTCCATGCGTCTTCCAGTAGCGCAACAACAGAGTAGCACCAAGTGCGGGAAATGGTTTGATAAGAATATTATTTTGAAAAAAAAATGTGCCTTTATCTGCCATAAAATATATACATTGCAAATATACGGTGAAACCGAGTTGCTTTATTCCAAACAGATATGGTACAAGAATAATCGTTAAGCTCTGCTTTGAGTTCATCAGAAGCGCCATTAGAGGTGGACTGTTCCCCCCGGGGGGTATATTATACAATTCATTTAATATGCAATGGAGTGGAAAGAAAATAAAGCAAATGCAATTAGAAAGACAAATAATCTACCTTTTAACAATAAAAAAAAAACACCGCGATCGGTCACGCGCACGATACGCGCCTAGATCGGCAGCTGAAAGCTGCTCGGATCGGGCAGCTGCTCCGACGTGAGGTACGCGTTCAGGTACATGATCGACAGTACCGCAATGCCGGCCTCGGCCAGTGCACGATGGTCTTCGCTCGACAGCTTCGCCTTCCGGTCGACGAAGCAGTGAGTGGCCGCCATCGCCCGCTCCGAGTGGATGAACGGTGGATCCACGTCCAGCACGTAACCGCCGCCGGACTGGAGCAACCGCACGAACTGGTCCTTCTTCGGGACGACCAGCAGCACCCGGAACCCGGTGAACGCTCCGTCCCGTTTGCCCACATCGTTCGCGATGCGCGTTCGCCACGTGTACGCAGCGGCGGCCGTTTCCAGATCACCGGCCGACGCAAGGGCGGTCAGCTTGCCCACCGCTTTCGGGTTGCCCCATTCGTAGCATTCTTCCTGCAAGGCAAACATGAGCGGACGACACAGTTAACAAACAAATATTCTAAACCACATTGAAAAGGTTGTTCTCTTACATCCAAAAAGTATCCCGCCTCGAAGCTGTCGTCCAGATACTTGGTAGAGAGCAACCACTTGCCCGCCGCGATGCCGGACAGCATCTTTTCGCCCCGGTTCGGCTTGCCGCACAGGATGTGCGTGCAGGCCGGATCGTACCGGTTCGGGTCCGACGCCAGCTCCCCTTTGAGTTGTTCGATCTTTTTCGCCAGCTCGAGCCGCACCTGCTCCGGTACGCCCGAGATGGCAAAGACGGGCGTACCGCGGTGCTTCATCGCGAGCGGATTGCCACCCCGTACCGGGCTTTCCTTCTTGTCGTTGGCGGCCGCTTTCGACGCTTTCGGTTTCGGCGATTCGTTCGCTTGTATATTTTCAATGTCCCGCTCGCGCCAAACGACACCACCCACGTTGACTTCTGTGAAGGAGAACAAAAAATCAAAAAAGCTATAGAACACCCCTCCAACAGTCGCTCTTCTGCACTATTACCCGTATCGTAATCGATCTCGGTGTACGGTTCCGGCGGTAGCTGTTCCGTGTCTGCTTCCAGCTGATATTTCGCCTTCTTCTTGGCCGACTCTTTGGCGGCCGCAATGACGTCGCTCAGCCGCTGGACGAACGCATCGCCCTTGGCCGCATTGAGCAGCGGCTTTTTGGCCACCGGTTGCAGATCCGTTCCGTCGCCCGCCGGACTGCGGCACTTGTCGCTTGTCGCGTTTGAATCGCCGTAATCGTCCTCCTCCTGCTCGAGCTCGCTGCGCGACCGCTTATCAGCACTGACATTGCCCCGATCGAGTGATCCTCTCGAGATGGTGGACGTGTCAGCCGAACGTTCTCCTCCGCCCGTCGCCACCGTTGTTGGTGGGGAGCCACCACCATTCTTCCTCGACTGCGGCGCCGGCGGCGGTGGAGCTGTGCTCGCAATTTCCTCATCCGTTTCCTCCCCGGAACGGTTCAAATCGAGCGTCTTGCGCGGCATCGTCGAGCACTTGGACTCCACGTGGTTCACGTAATCTTCGCCAAACTTTTCCACATAGAATCGACGCTTTATCTCGCTGATCGGCGTGCTCAGGCGGCGTACTCGTTGTGAAGCCGTCTCGTCACCCAACGGATCGGATGGGCCGCCGGCTGCACTCGCCGTACCGGCGGTGTTGCTGGTGGACGGTTTGTGGTAGCGATCCCAATACTGCAACTTGCGCTTGTGGTAGGCGTGATTGTCCGGGCTGGCGTCCGGCCGGAAGCCGTACGGTGTGACCGGCTTCGTCATGCAGTCGGGCAACGTCGGCGTCCGGATGTGGCCGTCACCGCCCGCCCCGGGGCCACCACCGTGCGGTGTCGCTAGCAGCTCCTTCACGCGCCGCGTTCGGGGCGTTATGTTCCGTTCGGCCTCTTCCGCCTCCTTCAGCACCTTGTACAGCGTGTTGCGGACGGGCGTATCGAACTCCATCACGCGCTGGGTAACGCTCAGCGCTTCGTAATCAAAGCCCGCACCGGCCGGTGTCACGTTGGTGCTGCTTCCCGCCGCTCCAGCACCGGCACCGGCGACCGGTGTGATGGGCGAGCGGGATGAGGACGAGCCACGGCCTTCCTCCGAGATGGCGGTAAACCGGCGCGTACGCAGCACATCACCGGCGGCGGGAGAATCCGCAGCAACCTGACCGTAGACGCTGCCCTCGTTCGGATCGAACGGTTTCCGCTGGACGCGCTGCGCCTTCATCAGCTCCTCGTACTGATCCATCTCCTGCGAGTACTGCATCCGTTCGCCGCTGGACAGCTGCCGCAGCTGTGGCGTGGACAGACGCGTGAACCCGTACTCTGTCTCTTCGCGCGTTTTCTGCACGGTAATGTACCGGAACTGGTCGCCCGTCGTCTTGGGCACGGGTTTCATCGTGGACGATGCCTGCGGATGCATCGAAAGCTCCTCTTCCCTCGCGGGTTCGCCGATGCGCGCCTCTTCGCGCACGGAATCAATGTCCACATCGTCGGTCGACGTCATGGGAAGGCACGCACCCGCCCCGACGGCCACGTTCTTCGCCGAGCAGATCGCGTCCCCAACCAGGTAGGGATTTTCCGCCACCCGGCACTTCTGGCGCGTACACTCCCGCAGCCACTCGGCACGAACCACGGTCAGCTCCCACTGAATGGCTGCATTGTACTTCGCACCGCTCGGCTCCTTGCACACCAGCAGTGGAGCGGCCTTCCTTACCAGCCGCTCCTGGACGCACGCGCCCAGCAGCTTCCCCATCGCGATCAGAAACTCACGCTCCGGCCCGGAGTACGAGCTGATCACGACCGTTTCCCCTTCCAGCGGTGTCGGGTCATCCTCGCCGTAGATGATCGGCTCGTAGTAGTACTCCATCGGGCAGCACTGGCCGCTCTGGATCGAGTTTTCGAGCCAAATGCAGTTGACCGTTTGCTTCCCCCTTATGGCAAAGTCCGGCGTGCCGATGCAGGACGTCGGCAGCACTATGTAGTCCACCTCGTCCGTGTAGCTTTCGTCCACGATCGTACCGCCGCACTCCTTGCAGTCGGACAGGATCTGCACGGCGTCCTCCTCCGAGAAGCCGAACACAAACAGCGTCTTGCCAAGCATAAACTCCGGCAGCTGCGACTCCATCTCCGAGTCGAGCTGGCTCACTGCGCTGCTGCTGGACGAGGACGACGGGGGGAGTCCAGCGGCCGGTTTCGGTTCACCCGCCGGTAACCGTTCGGCCATGTTCTTCTCCATATACTGCAGCATGATCGAGTCCTGTTCGGTCGGCTGTTTGGCTGCGGCCGGTTGCGATGGCGCCGCCTTGTTCGGTTCCGGCGGTGTCGCTTCCTCTAGGCGGAACTTCGGCACATCCGGTCGCTTGAACACGCTGCTATTCATGCGCTGCAGGTTCTTCTTGCTCGACGGGGACGGTGGTTCCGGTGCGCGCTCCATCATAATGCCCTTCCCGGACGGTTGAAACGTGTACTCGTTCGCGTCCTCCGGGGCCAGCTGGCGCAGCTCGATCGATTTCGCCAACCACTCGAGCGTCAGCAGGTGGGCGGCCGAATCGCGCAGCTTGCTCAACTCCGACACGTGCTGCTCGCCGACGATGACGTGGCTGATGGCGGTGCTTGCTATCTCATCGTACCGCACAGCGCCAACTGCGTTCAGTATTTTGTTCAGCTTTTCCTTCTCCTCCGCGGTAAATCCGCTCAAAAATACGCTGCACCCATCCAGCACCGGTCCGGCCTTCTTGGCCTGCTGTACGGTCAGGCGCGCCAGCACCTCCCGGTACCGCTGGCTTCCCACGGGGCGAGCGACGGATGAGCTACTCCCCGCCGGTGCTACATCCGCTCCCCCACTCATCATGCTTTCGTTGATGGTTTCGTTGCGGGAGGAAAAGTTGGCGTGCGAAATCTCCGACAGCTGCGTACAGTCGGGATTAAATTCACCGGCCGAAATGCGAACACCGACCGCCCCGGCGGACCCACCCGCTCGCCCATCGTCCTTCGTCGGGGTGGAAGCTTTCATGCTTTTCACCTCGTACGGCTGGATCGGCCGCACGTACCCGCTGGCCACACTGTCCACCACCCACTCGGGCGTTAGACACTCCTTGTTGCACCGCACCGCACCGCGGAACTTGGCCGAATCGGTGCCCGTCTTCTCCAGGATCAGTATGTCGGTCGTTTCCGACTTGAACGACCCGACGTAGTTGCCGCCGTGCGATTCGATCAGCGCTTTGATTTCGTTCTTTCTCGCCGCGCTCAACCCGGTCGACGTGATCGTGAGCGCGTAAAACACCGGCAGCCGGTACTTCTCGACCATACCCGCCTCGGTTGCGTGCAGATCGCGCCGCTGGCTTTCCTCCCAGACGGCGCTCACCCAGTCCGGGTGCATGATGGGCAGCCTGCACTCGGCCGCCTTCTCGTACTTGACCGACTTTACCGTGGAGGACACGAGATGGGTGCAGCTGGCGTTCAGCACGTCCAGATAGTACCCGCCCATGTGGCACACCAGCTGGCTGACGAGCGTTTTCTCCTTCGCCTTCAGGCCGCTGCTGCATACGGTCAGGTTGCGCATGGCCGTCGTGTACACCGGATGCACGCCGAGCGGTATCGTCTCGTTGTCCATGAAGCAGCTGATCAGACACCGCGGCCCGATCACGGTCGAGGGCGATTTGCGCGCGTGCTCGAACGCCGTCCCGGTGAACTTTTCGAACACAAACACATGCCGCTTGGTAAGCGTCTGCTCGTCCATCTTCAGACACTCCTCCTCGGTGATCCAGCCCTGCAGCTCCTCGTTGTCGTTGTGTTCCCGTGCCGTCTGCCAGGATGTGGGAGAAAAAGAAGCGATAGGGGGAGAGTAAGCGGTGTAGCATTGCTTCCCACCTCGAACAGGTAAAACCCACCCAATACTTACCGTGTAAGCCATTTTCATGTCTTCAGATGCATTTTCATGGGAACCGTGGCCTGCACGCAGCACAAAGTACAGCTTGGCCAGTTGCTGATCCGCCAACAGTTGGCTGTTCATGGTGCGTGCGCGTTTTGGTAACTTCTAGATTCGGTGCTACACTTGCTTGTTTACCTTTGACCAGCTGGTCGCATCGCTTTGTGCGACAAAAGTCAAGAAATGTAACTGTTTGCTTGTACTTCAACAAGAAAGTTACGTTTTTCACTGCACAAATCAAACGTGCAAAGGTGTGTTCGGGGTATTTTTCACTTTTTCCAATCAACCACTTAGAGTGTGGCACGGTATCGTTGTTCTGCAGCAAACTTGAAGCGGCATAAAACAGATCGCTGATTTGAATTGTCAAATGACGGTTTTTGGGGGGAAAATTAAACATCAAAGTTTAGTACAGGCATGACTTTAGCACAACTCTACTGGACACTTTTTGTACAGCGAAACACTGGTAAATTGTTACAAAAGATGTATTTCCAACAAATAAATGTATTGTCGAAGCGCTTATCGTTCTTTAAAGCGATTAAATATGGTTGTTGCGTGATTTTTTAGAATAAAATTAGGAAGAACAAACGAATTAGGGTGACCAGAGAAATGTCATAGCCGTATGACAGTACGGTCAAAAATAGTTTTGCATTATCAACGTAATTCAACGCCTATTTAAAACAAGAAATGTATGTGAAACTTTTGAAATGTTTGATATTCCTATATAAACTGCATTAACGTCTTTGAACATCGTTTGTGTTGTAAAATGTGCGTAAATCTTCCGCCATTTTTCGCGCAAATAGCAGCTTCTGCTCAGCTGTCATTTTCTGTAAAGCGGTACAACCTTCCGCTCATTACACACTTCGATCACGAACGTCAAACGAGTGCATCTCATTTTGTGGAAGAAATAACGTGATTTCCGTACGGCCGACATCCAACAGCGAAAATGTACGCCCCACAGCAGCCAATTCTCATTCTGAGTAAGTAAAGCGTGCAGTTTATTGGTTGGACAATTGGAAAAACTCACTTCCGTATCGTTGCAGGTAAAAATACGAAGCGTGAGAGCGGCCGAAAGGTGCAGTTGGAGAACATCAATGCCGGCAAAGTGAGTCACTTCACGTGTGTGTGTGTGCGTGCGTGTGTGTGTGTGTGTGTGTGTGTGTGTGTGTGTGTGTGTGTGTGTGTGTGTGTGTGTGTGTGTGTGTGTGTGGCACAGCACACATGGTGTTAAAATCGTGTTTCTAACCCAATGGCGTGTGTGGGCGGCCTGGGCTTCTCGTTTCGTCTTCTCCCCTTTTCCAGACGATTGCTGACCTGATCCGCACATGTCTGGGCCCGCAAGCAATGATGAAGATGCTGATGGACCCGATGGGCGGCATCGTGATGACCAACGATGGCAATGCGATCTTGCGTGAAATCACGGTACAACATCCGGCAGCAAAGAGCATGATCGAAATCGCCCGCACGCAGGACGAGGAGGTGGGCGACGGTACCACCTCCGTGATCGTGCTGGCCGGTGAGATGCTGGCCGTGGCGGAACAGTTCCTCCAGCAGCAGATCCACCCGACCGTGATCATCCGCGCGTATCGGGAGGCGCTCGAGGACATGGTGCGCATCCTGCAGGACGAGGTCAGCATCGAGCTGGATCGCAGCGACAAGAAGCGGCTGGCGGAGGTGGTAAAGTCCTGCGTCGGCACGAAATTCGTCGGCCGCTGGTCGGATCTGGCGGTGCGCATTGCGCTCGACGCCGTCGAGACGGTGTCGCTGACCGAGAACGGACGCACGGAGATCGACATCAAGAAGTACGCCAAGGTGGAAAAGATCCCGGGCGGCTCGATCGACGATTCGTGCGTGCTGCGGGGCATCATGCTGAACAAGGACGTGACACACCCGAAGATGCGCCGGTACATCGAGAAGCCGCGGATCGTGCTGCTGGACTGCCCGCTCGAGTACAAGAAGGGCGAAAGCCAGACGAACGTGGAGATCGTGGGCGACCAGGACTTTACCAAGCTGCTGCAGATCGAGGAGGAGCATGTGGCGCGCCTGTGCGAGGACATCATCGCAGTCAAGCCGGACGTGGTGTTCACGGAGAAGGGCGTCTCCGACCTCGCGCAGCACTTCCTGATGAAGGCGGGCATCACCGCGATCCGTCGGCTGCGCAAGACGGACAACAATCGGTTGGCCCGTGCCTGCGGTGCCACCATCGTGAACCGCACGGAGGAGCTGACGGAAAAGGACGTCGGTACCGGGGCGGGCCTGTTCGAGATCAAGAAGATGGGCGACGAGTACTTCTGCTTCGTGACGGAGTGCGAAGATCCGAAGGCGTGCACCATACTGCTGCGCGGCGCCTCCAAGGACGTGCTGAACGAAACCGAGCGTAATCTGCAGGACGCACTGCACGTGGCCCGCAACCTGATGCTCGATCCGAAGCTGCTGCCGGGTGGCGGTGCGGTCGAGATGGCCGTCTCGCAGGCCCTCACCAACAAACAGATCCAGGGACCGTACCGTGCCGTCGCCCAGGCGCTGGAGATCATTCCCCGCACGCTGGCGCAGAACTGTGGCGCGAACACGATCCGCACGCTGACGGCACTGCGGGCGAAGCATGCGTCGCACCCGGCTGCCGACGGTCCGTGCACCTGGGGCATCGACGGCGAGACCGGTCAGCTGGTGGACATGAAGGAGAAGAACATCTGGGAGCCGCTGTCGGTGAAGCTGCAGGTGTACAAGACGGCCGTCGAGACGGCGATCCTGCTGCTGCGCATCGACGACATCGTGTCTGGTTCGAAGAAGAGGGGCGATGATGGTTCCGGACCGTCGCCCGCTGCTGCCGCCGCCGGTATGGGAGAGTAAGGCGGGTGGGGAGTCCCCGCCACACGAAGACGATGCCGGACGCGCTTAATTGTCTTTACATGCCTTATTTAAGTATTGCGCGTACGCGGTGCAGGCGGATGTATCGTCCGAAGAGTCGTGCCCTTATATCGTCACGTGCATTGCAATGGTTTGTCGTTTATAAGGGCCCCACCACCCACACCCACATACAGCCTGGATGCATTTTCTGGAACAATGCTTAACATTTAACATCATAACTCCCCAGCACATTAATCGCACATACACACAGCGTGCACTCACATATTCATTTACTTTATCGGTTCGTCTAACGCCACCCCTCCCCTCCCCTGCCTTTTAAACTCTATTCTGAGTCGTCCTCTATATTATCCTTCTCAACACGCGTGTTCTTTGCGTATAAACACGCCGCCCGATCGCAAAATCGTAAAACACGGCGTAATAAAATAATACTTACAACAAAATTAAAATTTAGAAAGGGTATTATTTCGAAGCACATGGCACAGTGAAAGAAAAGAGAAGGCAACGGGGAGTTCATTGCCCTTTTCCGGACATTTTCTTGTTTAAACAACACTGCAACCGTCCTATGGTGGTTTTCCTTCGCTCTTCTTTATTATCAACGCATCAATAATAATGTTCATAATAATAATAATAATATGTAATAATCATATCAGCTTAGTGTGTTACTTATATGTCAAATGATCGGTTTTAAGCGGTATCATTCACACCCTTTTCAGCCGGCGACTGCCGTTCTCGTTCCGAGCGACCCATTTGCTTTGCAGCATGTACCATGTATGCGCCACAGCACACAGCGGATGTCAGGCCGTTTCAATTCAACGGTTGAGTTAACTGTCTTGAATCCCCACATAACTTATCTGCTTTTGGGAACCCCTCTTCCTCACTGTAAAGTACACGAACAGGAATCATTTTATGGAGCAAAAATGATGAAAACGTGTACGCGTGTGTTAAATTTACAAATAAAGCTCATTGACACGTAAAACTAGTTCGAAATAGCAAGGGGGATTTGATTAGTCTTGGGTGTAAAACAATACCAACGCTGATTTGCTTTTGCGTTGAAGCATTTAAGGGAAAGGAATTAATAGGAAAAAAAAAACGTATGAAACGGTAATAATTCACTTGTCGAGTACGATTTAACATACATACAGCGCAGCAGTCTTACTTAGTGTACGAAAACTCGTGTTCATCATACTCTACTTTCCGCTTCCGCCTCGGTAATATATGCGCACTAGCGATTCGACATTGGTTTCAAACGTGTTTTTCTTGCCCTGACGGCCTAACCAGAATGTTGATGTTCTATTGCAGTCACGTGTTAAGCTGCACTATATGGCGATTCGGCTGCACTTTCAAAGCCTTTACTTTTTAGCGTCCCCAGCAACGACGCTGACCAGAACGGGAAGAATTGGAGAAGAGAGAAAGACACCTAACGACCATCATTGGCGCGGGTTTCTATCCAGTGTCACTCTGCAATCTCTGTCCCGCAAATAGGAAATGATGTTTCATTCGCAATCTTTTCCATCATTCCAAGACCCGCAACGAGGGTTCATCATGTTCGGTCCGGTGCCCGAACTACTCTACCTGCCATCCCTGCCCTACATTCAGTCCTTCGTGTTGTGCCTTTGCAAAGCGCTCGGTTTTTGTTGTGTGTCTATTAACCCTTACCTTACATTTTATCCATTGTTTGCTTCTGCTGATTACAATTGTATTCTGTACATATATGCGCTGCTATTTGCTCGTGCCCGCGCGAATGCTGCCGGGGAGCGTCGATTTCACTCACTCTCTACCACCAACTCTCAAAGCCCAATTCAATCGGCAGAAAAGAAGCCAAAATCACAGGGAATATGACACCAACTGGGCGTTAAAGCGGTTGCGGCGGATGCATGCAGTTACGGCATCGGGTTTAAACCATCCACCCAACCCTCCCTCCTTTTGCCCTTAATCCTTGATCGAGTAACTTTTCAGCTCACTTTCGGTTGCCGCAAGCGCGCACATAAACGCACTAGGTGCGCATTCTTTCCGAGCCCTGCTGTTT